>NC_056747.1:646210854-646328354 GCF_019279795.1 Protopterus annectens
TAATGTTTTTGCAGAGGGGGGGGTGCTAAGCCTCCTTGCACGCCCCACACCCGCTGTTAATTAAATATACCAACTCAGAAAACACACTACAGCAAGGAAACCGGTAAATATACCATTCTGCCCTGTATGGCGATCTTCATTTAAATGCTTAAAAGCTGCAAAACTTCAATCTTATGGTCTTGACCATAAGAGAGTCAACGGTTTTCAACTTCGAAATTTAGAAGTAGACCCATATACACATATACATTTAAAGACAGCAGTGCAATTAACTTTTAACTGCCTTCCCATTTGTACAAAGTAGCAACAAAATCAATGAGCAGAGTTGTTATATGTGCAACATTAACATGAAAGGATCTGGAAGCTGGCTGGGAATTACAACTATGAACACTCAACAAAACCCTGCAACTTTTCTGGAAACTACCCCGGAAACTACAACTTTGAATGCTCATCAAGATCCTGCAATTTATCTAAAAAAATATTTCCAGAGACAAATCTAAGTCATCCCACTCTCAATATAACTAAAATGAGGAATAAACACCTTATTTACCAAGTATATGTCATGACATATTGTGGGGATACAAAATGCATGGCATAAATGAGAGGAACAGACTGAAAAAATAAATTACATCATTAGGACTATTCCCACCACAACCAGTCTGGGCAATTCTTCTTCTTTTGGTCGCTACAGTGGATCACCTGTCTGCCCATAAGAAACATGGAGTGATTTTTATTCAGGTGAATGGCACACAGTGTGATAAAATATACATTTCTCAGTTTCTATGTGAAGTTCAGCTTAATTCTCCCACTGTCAGATCTAAATGTGACTCGTTTTCCAACCCACAGTTAGAGGGTATATAGCTTGCAATCTTCAGCAGCACTGGGTTGCCTAAACCTGAAGTACAAAATGTACAACAAACTGAGTCTTTTTAAGTGACAATGTATTTACATGAATAAGGATGAATCGACACCCGTGTGGAATAGAATGTCACATGTACAACAACTTACAAACATCCTTACATTCCAGAGCATTTTCTGAAAAAAATAAATAAATAAATAAATCAACTTAAAAAATATAAGAAAGAAATGGAAATATTTTGTGAAAAATAAAAGCTATTAAAACTGTACAAATAGCAATGCTATCAGTAAGAAGTATTCTTTATAGTGATAATAGTCATTGCATTCATCGCCTTTCCATAAATACTAAAGCAATAACCCATGCCTGAGTGTGGGCAATGCTGGATTTATCCATGGTTGATGTGGTTTGGTCACGAGGGTGAAGCCCGAGTGGCCAAACAAAGACAACCATGGGTAAATCCAGCATTACCTACACCCAGAAGTGGGTTATTGCTGTTATACAATGACATTATTTAAGAAAAAAAACTTACTTTTCTTAAATAATGGCATTGTATAATGCCTCTGTGCTGCCCTTCCGCAGCTGTCCAGTATTCTGCGGCAGTTCTGATGTACTGAGCATGCGTATGCTTACGCAGTATATCAGAGCTGTGTGTGGAAGCAACGGAAAAAAGAAAATTTCCGTTGCTTTTTAAAAGTGTCTCGCTATGTTAAAAGAGTTTAACATAGCGTGATAGCTTTAAAAAAAGCAACGGAGATCTTCCTTTCTCCGTTGCTTTTTTAAAAGCTGTCTCACTATGTTAAATCCATTTAACATAGTGAGACAGCTTTAAAAAAAGCAACGGAGAAAGGAAGATCTCCGTTGCTTTTTTTTAAGCTATCTCGCTATGTTAAATCTGTTTAACATAGCGAGATTACAGCAACGGAGCTCTTCCATTCTCCGTTGCTGTCTAAAAAAAAAAATACTAATGGAAAATGTCCAGGCGACCGGACTGTTTTCCATTAGTATAAGTCTGATTTACAATGGGTACGCTGACCAATCAGCGTGCACGTTTTGGAATATTGATGTGGGGGGTCATTGTATAATACATTATAAAGCACACAAATCCAGAATTACATGTTTGCTAAACTTTCACTTAACAAGCTGTCATATCTTGGAAACTCTAGAACCTAGAAATATACTGTTAGAACACTTTTGCTAACCAGACATATGCTTTCACAAGACAGCAAAAAAATTATTCTCCAAGTGCATGTTGACTGAGATATTTACAGAAATATGAAAGGGTATGCTTAATTGTATAACTAGCAATATAAGTAACACTGAATATTTCTCAAGAAGTGCAACTTATAGCACATCTACCAAAAGCTCCTTTCTCAACAACTTTTAAGGTTTCACCTGATGGCATGCAATAATTCATACGTCACTTGGGTTTTGAAGTACTAAGAATATACATGGAAATACTGCTTATTTTTACATTTACTAACAGATAACTATAGCAGTATCTCCAGTGTAGTATGACATAAATGGACAATGGGTTTTCTTCTATTTCGTTATGGCATTGTAGGTCTCTCTGTTATGAAAATATAAACAGAAATATGAAAATATGAATAATAAGTGGCAAGAGTGATTAATCTATCTACTGCGAAACATCCTAGATTAATAATCATTTCCACCAGATTAACAATCTTAGTGTCATTTTATTAACATCGCTTTGCCCTTTCTAATGCTTTTGATTATTTTCTGGTAAGTCAGTTATTAAAAAAAGCCATATCCAAACAGGATATTGACTCCATAAAGATCTTTGGGTATTAACTGGAACTAAACAAAAAGGTGCTATTGTTTGAATGAGTTATAACTAACGACTTATCAAACTGATGCACTTCAAAATGTAGCTTCCTTGCTTTCAAATAAACTAAAGCTGAATTAAAAGGAGTACAACAGGTGTAGCATCATAATAAAATGTTATACAATTAAAACTGCACATATAATGTACATATAGCAGATAATCAATTCACAAAGTACTTAGAAATGCTTAGCAGAAAGACTAAAGTGTAAGTTAGAGCTTAGAAACAGAAACATCATGTGCTCTTAAGTATGGTGGCTTTCCTTTAATTACATGAATATGAATTACACTAGTTCTTGCTTAAAATTGATTCTACTTGCTTCGTGACATAGAAAGCTTCATCAGAATTTCTCTGGAAAATACAGTATATTTATCAAGCAATTATAACTTAATGAATGCAATAACAATATAAATCAACTGACTGTTTTGTGAAATGGAGATTACTGAACTAGTTTAAAACATTTTATACAGTCCAATCAACCATATGTGATTTTCTAATTCTTCAAGATATGAACAAGGTACAACGTTCTTGTATCCACAGAAGAGTTGTAGGTGTAAATTCTCTAAGCAAATGACCCCTATTGCATGCTTTAAGTTTAAACTATGAATGATGGTAGCATGTTACAAAATTGGTTTATTCTGGCATTCAAAAATCTCATTTGTAATTGCCTGGGGAGATTTCATGCTGCTTTAGGGAAAAGGAAATCATCCCAGTCTGCCTCAAAAATTGATAAAAATAGAATAAAATATAAAGTTTGTTTCACAAAAGTTAAATTTAAAAGGTACAATACCTGATGCATGTGAGAAAAGAGGCAAAATGTATAACAAGCAGAATACTGACGTTCTAGAAGAATCAATAAATCGCAATGCTGTGAGAGTAAGTTAGGATATCGAATACGATGATCACTAGTACAACCCATGAGTATTACAGAAGATAATTATTTTTAAAGATTATGATCAAATTGTCTGATTTACTGAAGAACTAAGATTGTAAACATAGGGATGACACAGAGTCTGCAAACAAGCTGACACCTTTTTGTCTTCATAACAGAAGAGCAGGGTGGTGAGAAAAAAATGTCATGGAATTCAATGCAAAATCTGTTGTGGCAGTAAGATAGTCAGGTCAAGCACAAGGAAAATGACCAAAGAAAGAACTTGAGTACTTGGAGATTCAGGCGAGTAGAAGGATTGAACTGGATAGAGTATATGATGGATAGATATGAAACTTGGAATGTTTTTTTCCGACAAAAGTATTCTTATTGTGAAAGCTTATCAACCCTTTTCCATCAGTACTAGATGTGATGTAACAGCAACTTAGGACAGCAGTGGTTCAGGCTAAGAAATGATTCTGTCTGAGAATTGGTTATGAGAAGGCCAGGCAAAATATGTATCATAAAAGGTGGGAAAAGAAAGCTTCATATGACCATGTTTTTAAAGCAAGACATTTAAGAGTAAGCTTTTTTTTATTTTATTATTACAATAATGGAATGTCACCCAAAGAATTTAAGTTATAAACTGTCGTATCCTATCTCAAAAATTTTTTGTGAAGAAGTAAGACTGCTTGTATATCCAACAAAGGCATGGGAAATCCTGTAATTTTAAAGATGAAAAAGGAGTTCTCGATAAGGGTCAGTTTGCTTAAGAGAGTCCATGACTCAATCAATACAGAGTTTTTGTTTTGTTGAAGGATAATGATCTGCAGTTATTACAGTCTCAATTCACAAGGACATAATTTATTTACATGTGGAACTATACAACAGAAGAGTCTATGACGGTTGGCGACTGTTGACATGTATGGACTAGGAGATCTCTGTAAATATTACTAATCATGAAACCAGAGTGTTTCCTTGTAAGCTATTGTTCCCTAACTTTAACACACATATACACTCACACACACGTGTGTGTGTGAATGTACATATATACATATATATATATATATATATATATATATATATTATATATATATATATATATACACACACACACACACACACACACACACACACACACACATGTGTGTGTGTGTGTGTGCGTGTGTGTGTACATCACTTGTTTATTTTTTTAAGTGCAACATGAAATTTCATGAATCTGTTTACTTTTATTTTTCAGTTAGATATAAGCATTAAGCAACTATTGGTTTGGCAAGACACAACACTGTAACTTTTCCATTTAGTTTCCTCTTCAGGGAGGGTGCTTGATGTTTATAAAGAAAGTTAATGCCAAGCCTGACATAAAGATAGAGCATCTATCTATGCTCCCACTAAAGACATAATACGAAAACAAGTCCTCCAAAAATAGAAGTAAAACAGCACACAAAAATGAGCCACGCAAATCTGCGAGTTCTACCTCGGCATTGGCCTTCAAGGATAAACTGCAAAGAACAAAGGGGTCCATTTTATACACCATTGCCCCCTGCTGTTAGTTTAAGAAGTTACAAGATATTCAATTACACTCACCTTATTTAAAAACACAATATCCATTAATCCATTGTACATATAAATTACATAACTATCTTAGATGTTAATAATAATTCTTCTCAAATTCACCAACAAATAACATTTTAAAACAATAAATGTTATAATACAGTGTTTCAATTCCCTCAGCTTTTAAAGTTGAATAAACAATTCACCTCCTACAAAATCACACATTCAAGTTGACTTCAAGATTCAAACCCTTAGGGAAAACTGTGTTGTAATTAATAATCATCCTACTTTCTAACCTCAACAATTTAGTGACAGTGGCTGTGGTACTAGATGCATTCAAATATAATGTGAATGAGATCTCTGGATTTGTGTGGCTCATTTTTGTGTGCTGTTTTACATCCATCTATGCTGTTGGCAACCCAAGTTCAGGAAGAGACACAGACTGCTGTAAGGCTGTACAGGAGGATAAGATTAAGTGGCCAACAGCCAGATTTCCTATCCTGGGGGAGGGTATGGGGAAAACCCAAGGCTTGTGTGACCACTGATAGACACCAAGAGGCTCCTGGTCATCTCATGTGAAATGAAAGGATGATGACTATATCCTGACATCACTGCACTAGCTTCTCTCACACCTATGGTAAAATGATCAGCTGGTACAAGAATGATGTTCACAGATCTCTGCTGAGGAGCACTGGGCCCACCCAGCAAGCAATGGGTCATATGGGGAATAACCAGCAAGGACAATTTGGCAAATACATGGAGAAACAAATGGAGAGGCTATGGAGGAACAGCCAGAGGCTATGCAGGGTCAGGGGGGAGCAAAATATTTGTAAGGTCTTCTTTAAACAGATAAAAGCTTTCTTTTATGCATTACTTCACAATTCTAACTCTGTTACAGTGAATGTGGTGCTACTTAAATACTGGCTCGCTTTTTTTTTAATAACTGATGAAAAGTTATACAGCAATTGTAAAATCCTTCCAGTAACACAGGTAGGCAATTTATTCAGCTGTGGCCTGGTGGGGTTAACAAAGGCTGGCCCTGATGCATAGTGCTAGGTATTGTACGACTGCTAAGAAGTTAGTTTACTGTCAATGTATGATTGGCTAGTTTGGTAATGAGGCCTTTAGCTGAGTCAATGTTGTGGGAATGGAAGAGAAAGATTTGTAAAGTGCCCAGATTTTGAACCAAGCTTTTCCATTTTGATTTTCCAACAGAAGATATGGAGTTTCCAATTAAAGGTGAACAAATTGTTACTATGTGTATGGTTTCCCCACACAAGGTGGTTTTAAATAGGAGTTCTAAATATACTTGTCTCATAAGAATGAAATACTACTGTGATGTCCCCATGCTGGCCAATAATCAAGCAACCTGAATTATCACAACTGGCACTGGAGAGCGACATTCACTTGGAATACAAAAAGGATACACTCAGTATTTCCAGATGGAGACCTTTCTGCATCAAGCACAATTTCCCTTAAGAGCACACAGGGAACACACTCAGTCCAGAGGCTGTTCCTCTCTATATATGTCCAGACCTCCAGTAAGACTCCTCACTGGCACAGCTTAAAGTTGAGTCCTTAGCTAGGGTTCCAAACTAAGTCCTCCCACACCCTCTCTATGAAACCAGTGACTTGTGTCCCTGCTTCAAGCAGCTGACACACACACACTGTGAGATTTGATTTGCACACACACACACACACACACGCACACACACGCACACACACGCACACACGCACACACACACACACACACGCACACACACACACACACACACACACACACACACACACACACACACACACACTTCTAGGAAAGGCTGTCAGAGATTCACCTGCTGTGCCCCCTTCTGCCCAGACTAACAGGTAGTTTTTACTGCCATCAGAACCCCTGACAGCTTCTTTAAAGCTCTTACAAGGGTACCCAGTTATACTGAGTGAAATTAATATTAATACAAATGGTAATGCTGACCAAACAGCAAGGCTTTCAGGAGTGGCCAGAGTTATCACCAAATAAATATATGCAAATACTCTCAAAGCTTAAATATTTTCTGGAAAGGACCAACCACAATGAAAAGTTTAAATATATTTAATAATAAATAAAAGAACATGAAAATACTAAATATCTATTTACAATAAACACCAGAGTTTGTCATAAGGAATATTCAAAATAACACTGATGGAAAGTTTCACATAGTCATAGAAAAACAGTATTTAGCTAGTCTCACTATCTATTCCTGATTAACTAAAATAATCACTCTTCCTAGTTACTGAATAGAGTAAGGCAAAATGGGTGAGTGATCTTTGTTGCCAGATCCAAGAATGAATGCTGCTGAGACTCCAGTAGAAACATTATTTCTGTACAGAATGACAACACATACATCTGGTCATCTGACTCTGTTTCCCGCACTATCCCCTATCACTAGAAGCTATCAGGGTTTAGCCCCTATGTGCTACAATACACGCAGATAGAGTGTTGCTCAGATGTTGTGCAGCTGCTGGAAGTCACAAAACCATAAAACCATTTAACTCTTCCTACAGGAGCTACCAAGTATTCTCTAGCACAGACACTGTATCTCTGGCGCCATTCAAAACTGTGGGATAACATCTTTATGCCTTAACCCATGAAGTAATTTAATTTCAAGAATATTTTGCAAAGTAAAATGGATTAAGATTAACCTCTTCAGTTCCAGTATGTTGTTGTTGTTTGTCTTTTCGGCTTTTCCTGGTTAGGGGTAGCCACAGCGGAACTCCGGTCAGCTAATGATTGGCAGTCGATTTTTATGGTGCCAAGTTGCCAGCCTGACACCCAACTTTCAGCAAAGGAACACCCATTTACACATGTCTTTCGGAGGCAACTAGACCGTGGGGAGGACATGCAGACTCCACACAGAAGGCACTCCAGCCGAGAATCGAACAGGAGAACCTCTTACTGTGAGGTAACAACGCTACCGCTGTACCACCACGGACTCTTCAGTTCCAGTATATGCTGTTAAAATGTATACATTTAAACAAAAGTTACAATAATGCATGTACATTTTCTTTCCTTCCAGCAGAACACACTGTTGATATATTTTAAACACAAGCAAACCTCACATTTCAGCACAAACATCTGTACAAATCAGTTTGATATACAAATGACATATAAATTATTTACAAAATTCTAAGCCATGCTAGTGTATGTTACAAATCCACTGCCCTATTTCTCCTGGCATGACTGTCAGTACCTCCTATCATCACCCCCCCCCCCTTGAAGACTCAAGCTAGTTTTTCAAATGTCCCTTGAGAAACGTTGGTTAATTGGAATGAGCCTATCTGGGAATACATTATCCCATACCCTATTTTGAGATTCCATCTGCCTTGGCATTGCTGACCCCACTACAGTACTGCACTGTCATATCATATGCTTGCAACCCTAGGCTTCACCATACTAACTTGGCATTTTGTTGGCTGGCTCACTGTAGCCATAGATCCCTCTTAGACTCCTCCTGCCTTCTACTGCAGATACTTAACACCAGGGCCTCCCTATCATGGTAAGGTTTCATCCTGTTAACAAGTTACAATTTGTGCCACTGCCTCCTGCCTAGCAGTTGTACCGTGTAGTTAACATCACTGACCTTCCTTACCACTTTGAAAGGTCCCTCCCAAGCTGCCTGCAACTTATTGTGTCTGACAGGAATGAAAACCATAACCTGATGCCCCACAGTATACTCTCTGGCTCGAGCTTTCCTGTCATACCAGACCTTTTCTGCCGTTGGGCTCCTGCCAGGCTCTCCTGGGCCATGCCCATGAGCACCCTAAGCCTTGTCCTGAGGTTTAGGACATATTCCACAACAAGATTCCTTGCGGGATTCACACTGGACCTCCCACTCATCACAAATCAAATCTAAACGTCCCCTCGCCCTATGCCCATAACACAACTCAAAGGGTGAAAAGCCTGCAATTCCTGTGGTACCTCTCTGTAAGCAAACAGCAGATGGGGCAAATATTTGTACCACTCCCAAACTGCTCTAAAAATGCCCATAGCATGATGTTTAGTGTAGAGTTTAACCTCTTCACAAGACCATTAGTCTGGGGATGGCAGGGGATGATCTTTAGCTGTTTCACCCCACAGTGTTTCAACAGACAAGCCAGCAGGCCTCACATGGAATTGGCACCTCTGTCAATCAGTATTTCTCTTGGAAAACCTACCCTGCTAAGAATCTATAGCAAAGTATTTGCCACTTTTAATGCTTCAATGGAGGACAGAGCCACTGCCTCAGTGTATCTAGTAGAATAATATACTACCACCAGGATATAGGTACTCAGAGGTCCCAAAATATCCATAGCTACCCTCTGAAATGGCTCCTCAATCACAGGCAAAGGCATCAAAGGGGCTTTGACCTTGTCTCCTGCATTGCCTACTTTTTGGTACTGCTTACAAGTCCTGCAGTACTCATCCATTGCAATCCCAGACCAATAAAAGTTCTGCATAATACGTCTCTTGTTACGCTTTATGCCCATATGAACTGCAAAGGGAATGTCATGGGCTATGGTTAGAAGTGCCAGACAGCAGGCTCTAGGCACTACCAACTGCTGTATTACTTCACCCTCTAGCCCTCCCTTAGGGTCCACTCTTCATACAGTAACCCTTTGTTCCAGTGTACAGATTCCCATTTTCCTTGAGAATCAGAAGCTTCCCTAGCTACGTCCCTCAAGCCTCTTAGTGAGGGTCTGGCAGCTGAGCCTGTCTCAGCTCTACTTTTGTGACTCTTCCCAGCTCCATTTCCACAGGAAGTCTGGTATCCTCTGATAGCAGTGCCTCACTGTCAGCCTGGGTACTACCAATCACGTCTGCCCTTGCAGTCACTCTGTCCAAGGGAAAATCCGTGCCTACCAGCAACAATGACTCACCTTCAGGGATCACTGCTACAGGGTAGCTCCCTCCCTGAAATAGCCACACCACCATCCCTAGCTTCAGATGTGGTGTCTGCGTCTCCCCAGGCTAACAGACCCACATGCCTGCCTCCAAGCCTGAATGCATGTAACTGCATGCACACAAGGTACTGCATTATCAAAATCAGTCCCTATCAGGATGTCTGCTGGGATATCCTCAAACACACCTACTAGCGTGCTTCCTTTTTGTACCCTCCGAGTCAAGGTGAATCCTGGCCAAAGGTATTTGGAATGGGGTCCCTCCTAAAGCTCTGACTTGAGTAGAATGCCCGAGCAAGTACTGTTCCTCTTTAAAAACTGCAGGCTTCACAATGGTTATGTCAGTGGATGTGTCTCTCTGAGTTGTGGCCTGTTTTCCATCCACTAAGATGAGATAATTTGGCACCCCTGATGTCTCCAGACACTTTAACACTGGCCTACTGTTATTCCCACTTGCTGGCTTCCCCACCTTGCCCTCCATGGACATCTATGTGCTACATGGCCCCACTGGTTACATTTAAAGCATTTAACCCTTGACCCTGTCCATGTACCTGAAATAGTAGCTTCCCCTGCTACTGGCGGACTCTGCCTACCATGGGTTCCCTGATATCCATGTGCAGCACTGGGTATCCCTAAACCATGCAGTGATGTCCTGCTTGCTAAGCAGAGATTCCCCCTTTTCCCCAGATCATCTGCAGAGTTGCACTCTTGGTCTGCCATGCAGATTCTCATGTACTCAGGCAAAATGCTAAGAGCTTGTTCCCTCACCAAAAGGTCTGCCAGCCCTTCAAAAGCGGTGACCTGACAACCACTCACCCACCTACAAAAATAAGTGCTTAACTCAACAATATAATTACACACACGTTCATCTGCCTTGTGTCTTTGCTCACAAAACTTTTTCTGCAAGCTTCAGGTGTTAACTTAAAGCATTCAAGTAAACATTTCTTGACTTTCATGGTTCACACAATCAATATCAACAATTTGGAAACAGCAGTTATAGCTTTACCATAGAATAAGGAGGTCAGGAACCGTACCCAGAACCCTTGCTCAACTTTATACTGTTTACGTACTCTTTCAAATATATGAATAAAACTGTCAAAATTATCACCCTGTGTAAACTGTGGAACAAATTTACTGACCTTTGTTACTTCTGGGGTTTGGTTATTCCCTTCTCCATTACATCCATGACCCTGGTGAAGAGCCAGCTTCTCCCTCTCATGTTGACACTGCTTTTCATTGTCTTCAGCCTTCAAATGCCGCAGTCTCTCTGCAGATTCTAATTCCAAATGTTTGGCCTCCAGTTCAAGTCTCAAACTCCAGACGGATTTCTAACTCCTCTGAGGAAAAGATGAACTGTCCTGTTTCCTGAGGGTTGCAAATTCCCATCACCAGACTGGTTATCCTCCTGGATGCTGTTCTAAGCAGTGACTAAGGCTGAAATAATTTCCTCTTTAGTCAGGCTGGCATACACCAGTTCTTTGGCTTTGTACACCTTGGCCAACTGGTTCTTTGTCAGCTTGCCATAATCCTTTGCTGATATTTTTGCCTGCTTTCCCTGACTAAACTAAACTAAACAAAAAAATAAATAAATAAATACAAACTTTTGTGATATGAAACTCTTAATGTTCACTGCATGACTGCTGAGAGAATGCAGACCTTTACTGACAACTGCTTACAAGCTACAGAAGTTCAACATCCACACCATTGCCATCAACGCTGGGCTAGTAATCAAGGAGCCTGAATCCTCATCACTGACAGTGGAGAGGGACGTTCACTTGAAATACAAATGGATACACTCTGTATTTCCAGATTCTAACCTCTGCATCAAGCACAATTTCCCTTAAGAGCACCCAGGGAACACGCTCAGTCCTGGTGCTGGTTCCTCTCTACATGTGTCCTGACCCCCAGTAAGACTCCCCACTGGCACAGCTTAGAGTTGAGTCCTTAGCTGGGTTTCCAAGCCAGGTCCTGCCACACCCTCTGTTTGAAACCAGTGGTTTGTGTCCCTGCTCCAAGCAGCTGACACACACACTCTAAAATTTGATTTGCGTGCGCGCGCGCACACACACACACACACACACACACACACACACACACACACACATCTAGGAAAGGGTGGCACAGATTCACCTACTGTGCCCCCTTCTGCCCAGACTATAAGGTAGTTTTCACTGCACCAGAACCCCTGACAGCTTCTTAAAGGCTCTTACAAGGGTACCCAATTATACCAAATAAAAATAATATTAATACAAATGGTAATGCTGATCAAACAGCAATGCATTAAGGGGTGCCAGAGTTATCACCAAATAAATATCTGTAAATACTCTCAAAGCTTAAATATTTTCTAGAAAGGACCAGCCATAGGGAAAAGTTTAAGTATATTTGATAATAAATAACAGAATAGCATCAAAATACTAAATACCTATTTATAGTAAATACCAGAGTCTCAGTGACAGGGAATATTAAAAATAACACTGATGGAAAGTTTCACAGTAATAGAGAGTATTTAGCTAGTCTCACTATCTAGTCCTGACTGACTAAAATAATTACTCTTCTTACTTACTGAATACAGCAAGGCAAGATGGGTGAGTGATCCTTGTCAGATCCAAAACAGAATATAGGATGCTGCTGAGACTTCAGTCTCCTCTAATAGTAAAACATTATTTCTGTAAAGAATGACATCACATACATCTAGTCATCCCACACTATCCCAAGCTACCAGGGTTTAGCACCTATGTGCTACAATACACACAGACTGAGCTTTGCTCAGATGTGGTGCAGCTGCTGGAAGTCATAAAACCATTTCACTCTTCTTACAGGAGCTACCAACTATTCTCTAGCACAGACATTGCACCTCTGGCTCCATTCAAAACTGTGGGATAACATCTTTATGGCTTAATCCATAAAGTAATTTAATTTCAAGAATATTTTGCAAAGTCAGGTGGATTAAGAGTAACCTCCTCACTTGCAGTATATGCCGTTGCAATGTATACATGTAAACAGTTACAATAATGCATATACACTTCTTTTCCTTCCAGCAGGGCATACTGTTGATACATTTTAACACAAGCAAACCTCACAAATACATTTTCAGCACAAGCATCTGTATAAATCAATTTGATAATTTATTTACAAAATTCCAGCCTGCTGTGCTGGCATATGTTACAAATCCACTGCCCTATTTCTCCTAGCATGGCTGGCAGTACCTCCTATTGTCACAATTATCTTAACGGTAACACAGTTAATGTAACAACTTATTGGATTCATTATGGCTAAAATGTGAGGATCATTATTGACACAATGTGAGGGTAACACAGTACAATTATTATGCAAACATATTTAAGCTATGCTTAGCTAGTGCGACAGGTCGTTTTTTAACAGGATATATGAAAGGGATGTGTAATGGTGGCCTCTCTTTTAGTGAAAACTGAATATGTGTTCAGTTTGACTGATCATGTACCGGCTCATTCTCTTATATGATCATGGCTGCGCAGTATGAAATACATTCAAATAAACAGCCAAGTTTCTTAGAACTAAAATGTACTGAAATGTTTAGATCTAAATAATGCGTGAATGGGCATACCTTCGTTGAAGGTTGTGCGTCAGGGCTGGCAACTCGGTACGTAAAAATCTACTACCAATCATTAGTGGACTGGAGTTCCGCTGTGACGACCCCTAACCGGGAAAAGCCGAAAGACACAACAACAAGTTTAGATCTAAATAATGTAAACTATAGCCTGCTGCTGTAAGGGGTTAGATAAGTTTTACATATTTGTTCTTGGAAATTTAAGACAAATCCTGAGATAGATCATATAGTTATGGATGGTACATAGGCGCACATGGTTTACAGATATTCCATATTGGGTTACAAGACATTATGCCAAGGATCACTATTATGAAGGTGGTGCTCAAATGACTAATAGCCAATCCCAAAATATAGGAAATTAAACTAGTGAAAAGAGAATTTCATGGATTAGTAAAAGATGTTTGTCAAACTTTGTAAACCATGGTAAAATAATGATGAATATTAAACCTCATCCCTTATATTCAAAAGAATACTATGTTGATGTTATTTAGTGACCTTCCTGTACCAAGCAAATGCATTTCTTACAAACAAATGAAGAGTTTGTTTTTCATTAAAACAAGCAAGTTAAAAATACTGGGTAGTTTATACGGATTTTGTTTTCGGGATGATGGGGACTGATGGGGAGAGGAGACGGGAGCACAACAAATGAGTTATCATGGGATAACAGCACAGGCAAAACTTGTCTGCAAATTGGGAAATGAAGTTACTTAGATTACATGGTATAATTGCACACTGCTGTACTTTTCCTTCTCCTTGCATCAGAGCTGTGGACAACATAAAATGACACAGTTAGTAAAAGTACCCTGTAAATATACAGTTGTGAGGTCACTGCAAGCGTCAAGGTATAACATGGCAGCATTGGAAAGATAGATACAGTTTTAGATGTATAATTGCAGAAAATCAAGGTACACTAAGTTGATGAATTTACTGATATGCATCAGGCAGAAGCAGACTATGAAGGACTCTTATTTTTTCAAGGTACTGTTTGGGGGTGGAATACATGTGATCAGTTAAGTGGAGACGTTTTACAGTTACATATTCACCACTTGTTAAAGAGAGGATTGTACTGCTATGTTATATTACGGTAGTGAAAAAGAAAAAAGTAATGTTTTCATTTTAATGTGGGTGCACAATCAAAATATGTTTTTTATGTTTCTTAAATGATTGCACGTAACTTGATACCTACGCATCTCTTTTTACCTTGTTATAATAAATTTGAACAAAATGATGTTTATATAAATCTTTACTGACATATGAATGAGACTTTAAATGTCAGTCCAATAGTATCCAATTTATGTATTTTCTAGTTCAATAATACTGCATTCATTCTGAAATTATTTAAAACATTTCAGTTTACAGTAATGTCACACATGACATCAATATGCTAACATTTATAATACTATATTTCAGATACCATATTCAGTATATCAGGCATGTGTTTTCTTAACAGTGCTTGCTTATCTAGGTAAAGTTACTACATTATTTGTCTCCCTATCAATTTACTACAGTTGTTCTATTGCATTATTTGCCTTTACTGCAATGCTTAGGATTTAATTACAAAAGGTTAGATAAAAGGAGAGACATCAACCAGTTTTTCAATCTATTCAATGCCCAGCTGACAATCCAGTACAGTAAACACTCCCAGCATCTTACTACAAAAAATATTTTTAAAACGTTATCTTACACACAAGAGTGAACGCCTGTGACGCTGGTGACCAGAGATCAACCAGTGACCTAAAATGCTGAAGGACTGGCAATATGACGGATTTCAGTGGTTGATGGTCAACCTGCCTATCTTGGGGGAGGATGTCGGTTTAAGCAGCATAATGCTGCTCTCTAGCAGAGGCTGGACAGCAGCACTGATGCCTTGCAATGCATATGTATGCACAAAAGAAGAGGCTAGGCATCAGCATTTCATGATCAGATGCACCCAGTATATATATACATTACTGCACATCCATCCCCTTAAAGTTTACAGCATACTAAAAAAGTCATTGCAGTCAGGAGCAAATGGCACAAAATCAGGACACCTTGATCATCTCGCCCTCACCACTATCCCTCCCACAGATGGTATTAAAGGATCGCCAGCCCAGGGTAGGTTGGTGACTACAGTCCAGAGGGCAAGACAGACCGTCAAGGGGACTGGGAAGAAGGAGATGTACCAGTCTTTACAGATACTCCAAGATAGCCATCCTAGCAAAAGGGATAAAAAAAGAAATCATCATAATGTAGGACTACTGAACTACTACCTCCCTTACACTCATCCACCACTAGTATCCTAGTGCTGGAAAAGATTATTATTTTGGTTGAACTGGAAAATAATAATGAATTATTTTTTGGCTTGCTCTCAAGTGCAATGGAATCACTCGCCCGATGACATGTGAAACCAAAGGGGTGGTCCTATTATCAGGACGGATCACAAAATGCTACCTAAACCTTACCTGCTGGTGAAGCAGTTTACAGGACACTGTCAAATCCCCTGCTTGCAGCATATACAGAGGTCTTTTAAACCTTCTCTTTCTATGGCTGCAGATGTTCATGCACATTACATGCATGCTTCCTTATCCCATTGAACAACAAATCAGTTTTTCTGTTAGATTTCCACCTATAACAGTAAAGATATACTCAACTAAAGAAGGAGAGTGACTAAAACTGATGTCTTTCGGCTTTTCCCGGTTAGGGGTCGCCACAGCGACAGATTGGCAGTGGATTTTTACAGTGCTGAGGTGCCAGCCCGACACCCAACCTTCAAAGAATGCACGACCATTCATGCAAGCACCTACCTGCATGTCTTTTAAACATCACTCAACCGCGGGGAGGACATGCAGGCTCCACACAAAAGGCACACCAGCCGAGAATTGAACCGGAGAACCTCTTGTTGTGAGGCGACAACGCTAACCACTGCACCACCGTGGCCTAAAAAAGTAACTAATGTTCTAAAATACAATTTTCTGGGTTGTACACTTACTGTTGTAATTTAGCACCTTCCAAGGGCCTAAGGCAATCATCGGAGATCAGCTATCAGGAGGATGACAATCGTACCCAAAGTTATTTTTGACAATGCTGTTTTAAATACAGCTTTGTTTGCTCTGTTCCTATTGAACTGATTATCACGGCCTTATTATTCCATGCCTTCTGCTCCAGCTGAAGTGATGTCCTGGAAAGTGTGGCTTATAATTCATTAAGGTTGCAGTTCAAGGCCACTGCATGACAGGTGGGCGCTCAGTAAGATTAAGAGACCCAATGCAAATTCAAGTGTGCCTTGAAAGACTAAGGCAATGTGCACAGCTTTTTCTGAAATACAAGTGCTCCAATCAGTGAAACTGCAGGACAGTGATTCAGGCAAACTTTAGGAATCAGTCACCTCACACACTACAATATTTGCTGAGAAATACAGCACCAAGTTTTGGCAGTAGTTGCACAACATCTGGAGTTAAAGTTATTGCCTATATGAGGATAATTGCAAATGGATATTTTACTTTAACTTAGTGTTTAGAGCACCATTATTCAGAGAACTGCAAATGTGTGGGTTTTTCACAAAAAAAAAATATGTGATTTTATCCTCCTCCTTTGGTGATTCTGAAATAATCTGTTCTAATTTTTCTGATTCAAGATGTTCTATCTCAGAAAAAAGCTGTGTGGTGCCACAGTCTTTCAAAAGGCATTCAAATTTATGTAAGATCTCAAAGTCTTAATGAATGCCCTGGTCTGTCTTTTCTCAACATATTGGTGACCTCAGAGATGATTATAATGGCATTCATTAAGATGTGCAAATTCAGCTGCATTTTATAAGACCATAACACCATACACTTGCCTAAGTTAAGTCAAATTCAAGCAGTGTTTCAAAATCTCCAATGAAAGGAAAGGTAACTCAGAGAGTTTATTAAAGGTGAGAATATGGGGGCCCACAGATAGAGCCTTTATGAGTCCAGAGGTTGGAGAGTCAGACATTTATGACTCTATAGCACGGTTAGAGCATACAGCAAAACAACAGTCTTGAAGCAGCTTGATTCAGAATTCCGATGAAGCCATGACAGACTGAATAGAACAGTTATTTGACAGATGGGTAGACTGAACCATGAGAGTCATTTTTGACACACAACTTTGTTGCATAAGAAAAACAAAATTCAAGACTACAATGCATAAGTTACAGATTCAAAACTGTATTAAAATTGCTGCTGTACACAAAAGTTGGTTCAAGTAAATAACAAGGAACAGTCAGCTATCTAACTGTCATAAATTCAGCTTGATGATTTGAGTAGATACCATAAAAGGCATAAACTTATTACACACTTTAATGTAAATATTAATTCATAAAAAAAAAAAAAAAAAAACTACAGTAGACCACAAGGAATTGTAATGTATTATTTATCTAAGGATACCCAAATTTCTATACATTTCACATTAGCATATTGCTTCATAATACAGTTTAGTTTTGGGGGCCAAATGTAAATCAGTTTAATATCTGCAGAATCATAGGCATGCAGTCTTGGAGACCATTAATTAGTCTAGTCCAAACTGCTCAAAAGCACTGTCTGGTTAAGTGACTTGCCCAAGGTCACAAAGTAACCAAATAAAAGCGAGAGGTAGTCAAACATTATACCACAGAAGTAGCTCATTAAAAGCTAATAGCCTAAATCTTTTATACAACCATGAGTGGATTTCAACCCAGTACTCTTTTCACTGATATTCTACCAAGCAATTCACTTAAAAGCTGAGTCATAGAAGCAAAATATGTTTTATCTCTATTAATGTCTTTTCAATAAATAAATAAATAATAAATAAATAATTCAATAAATGCGGTGAGAACTTTTACATCCATCTGAGCTACCACCCACTCAGGCATATGGGACTTCGGTTTACCATCTTATCCAAAGGAATACACACTCAGAGGAGTGTAGCACCCCTTATGTTTCACAGATTAAATGTTTAATTCAAGTTGGTACAGCATGGGGGGGGGGGGGTGCATCAAAAGATGAAGGAAAACCTTTGGGCAGTTTACAGGTGTGATGTGTGGAATGATGAGAGATGTATATCTGTGATGCTTCTAAAGACCTAGGGGTTCTAGTGAATCCTTTCATAAGGTCTAATGAAGGTTCTCATTTTTAGTTGTTTTTTGTAATATTGTACAACAGCGCAAGTGTAAAACCTAGAAATTAATGTGCATATAAAATTAAAATTTTCACCCTGGACGGGGAACATACCTAGCCTTACTTAGTCTGAGACAATGGCACTTTCTTTTCTAAAAACTGCATATAAATGTAACACACGTCTGTGCAGACTTTTTTCTGCAGGTTTGTAGCTGAAACAGTAGGCACATTCAATCATGTCATGTTGGCCATGCTCCTTTGCACACAATGATTATACTATTCCAGGATAGGAGATTAAAAATACTTAGCATGTTCATACGTTCTTATGTCAATAAATTACCTTGATAAGTGTTTTAAGCATATCTGTGTGTGCACTCAGTAAAGAGGATCCGGGTGTCTACCCAAACAATAAGACAAGCAAACAATTGTTGAAGATCCTTCTGCCTACTGGAAGTCACATTAGCAAGTTCTCTGTACATGCAAAAGGGCATTTGACATCAATATGCAGGCCTTGTTGGGTGAGTCAGTTTTCTGACACTGCTTTTTTGTACTTAATTTTGATTATATTCTGGAATTTGAAGGGGAAACAGACAATATGGGCAAACCATATACAAACAAAAACAGTATACATCTTCAAAAGGCAGACAGTGATGCTATATTAAAATGATAAAGGCTGTAACAAGGGTCTTGATATGTTGCCTTAAGTTACTCAGGTTGTAAATGGTAAGCTGTAGCCTGTCCAAAAACCTTATGTCTTGAGTGTCCTGGCAATCTGAAAGCCTGTCAAATTATCAGCATTTCTGTGAAGTTTAAATATCTTTATGAGAATGAGGAGGACTGTAGATGTACTACATTCCTTGCAAATGATCATTATATTATCTACATAAAAGGCAACTTAAGTCAAGATTTTTTTGCTTTGTCAAATACCACCCTTTCAAGTTTCTTTGATAGTGGTTAAAAATCAGTGAAATGAGCCTATATGACTGTCCAGCTTATGGAATTCCAGCTTTAGGGAGACAGACAATGGTGGGTGATTTCCACAGGTCACAGAAAAAGTGTGTAATAAGAGATCTGTTGATGATATGCGCTTACAGAAATAAAGACATCATAAGCTTTAATGAATTTTGGAAGGAATTCATCAAAGCCTTTTTTGCCATGATTTGAAATTTATTCAAGATAGCTGGCCAAGTGTGACACAGTGAAGTAAAAAGTGGGTGAGAAATCAGAGGTTTTCAGCTGTCTAACAAAGTAGTGACATTTTGGGGTTGTCATTTAGACCCTGCTTTAGGTTGCCATGGTGGTGCAGCAGGTAGCGTTGCCACCTCACAGCAAGAGGTTCTCTGATTTGATTCTCGACAGGGGTGCCTTCCATGCAGAGCTTGCATGTCCTCCCTGTGGTCGTGTGGGTTTCCTTTGGGTGCACCAGTTTCCTCCCACATTCCAAAGACATGCAGTAGGTGGATTGAACACTCTAAATTGGCCGTAGGTAAGAGTGTGTGCGCGCAAGTGAATGGTACAGATGAAATACCACAGCAGGGCTAGCCAGCCAGCAGTATAAACCTTGGCTCAGCATAATTATCACTGTTGAAGTGACATCCCAATCCCATGTGCAAAAATGGGAAAAGGGGTTGAGGATGGATGGATGGATGGATTTAGTCCAGCTTGGTTGTTAAAGAGAAAGGCCACTGAAACACCTCACAAGGAGAATCCATGGCCTCCAACACCTGTCCTATGCAGACAGACTCAAATCACTATCATTCTACTCGGTATCGTACAGACTGCTCAGGAGTGATCTGTGTCTCACCTACAAGGCAATCTCAGATCCTGCTCTACTAGAGATGCTCCATATCTGTAAGTCTAACTCCTCAGGCACTACCCACTCAAAAGGCCTGAATCTAATATGTGACATCAACAAAACCTGCTGGAGAAACAGGTTGGTCTCCCAGAGTATGCCCAGTCTCTGGTATAGTCTTCCCATACATGTCAAACAGAGCACCTCGTTGACCCTCTTCAAGCGCAACCTTGAGGAGTGTATTGGAAACCACAAATTTGCTCCAGGGGTTCCACCTGTGTCCCTCATTGTCAGGGGTGACAGATTGCTGACTGAGGTTTCTTTTCGGGGATAAACTCTTGGCTAGGCTTGTAAGGGCCACACAGCCATTAGCCTAGTAACCTCCTATGATCCTATAAAGTACTTTGGAAAAAAACTTCTGCCACATGTGTATATTAATATTATTAGCATACCTCTGTCATGCAAACATTTTATCTACCAGGATGAAGGCTTACAACCTGCAAGAAATATTTGACTTCCCTGAGAGAGTTGAATACTTTGTCAGGGTCATCAGAAAGAGCATTATCATGTGGAATTCTGCCAATTTAACAGCATATGTAGTGTCTGTAAGAGAAAACAGCAATGTTGTTGCTGTGCTTACCTCCTAATATTATTTTTCTAGCACAAAGAATGCCACAAAGTTATCTTAAAGTTGAGAAGGTACCAAAGATTTGAGAATTTCAGATGGGGTGGAAATATCAAGATACACCATTTAAAGTTGTGTCAAACTTAGAGACACCCTTAATTAACAGGTTGACTAAAGTCTTCTTCACCATATCTGAGAATGCGTCCAATGACAGACAGACTTTAATTTCCTTCCTTCAGTTCCAGGTCTGCAATAAGAGGCTCATAGTTCATGTTTATAAATAAAGCAACACTAGATATATGATGAAAAAAGAAGACTCTGTGAAAGGGATACATTTGCTTAATAATTTCGTCAAAGAAGAGGTGTCTGAACCTGAGTTTTATATCTTTATACAGAAAAGAAGTAAAGGTGGTATGCTTCTGCTAAAAAATATATTTGCGTCCCGAAATACCTGGAACAGTTCAAAGACGTAGCCCATCTCTCTTAAAATATGGATGGGAAGTTTCTGCTCTTAATTTCTTTTTATAGACATTAAGTAATGTGTGTATATATATATATATGTAAATCGTATACAACTCCTATATATTTATTTATTATTTATTTTACATTTTGGGCTAGTCTAACTGGATATATGTCCATTTTCAGTAGAGGCCCGGGGAGAAAAGCTCCAAGCATAGGCAGTGACATATCATATAATTACATGCAAATAGCAAACAGAAATAAAAAGTTAAAAAAATATATATATTTTTTTTTTTACAGATGTACAGACATAATTTATATCTAGTACAGTGGAGATATATATATATATATATATATATATATATATATATATATATGTAGTATACAACTCTCTCTCTCTCTCTATATATATATATATATATATTTATGTGTGTATGTATTTTATACAATATATATATATATATGTATATATATATATATATTATGTGTGAATGTATTTTATATATATATATATATTTTTTTTTTTATTATGTATATAGAGAGAGAGAGAGAGAATCCAAAACACAAAATAAATTACTCAAAGTCTACAAGTGTGAGCTTTTACTTTGGTGGGAAAAAATGAAGTATAATCATCTGTACTGCAAAATATCACATTTTTGTAAAAAAAAAAAAAAAAAAAAAAAAAAAAAACTAAAGGCTAACTTTATTTGAAAAGGGTAGAAAACCAACCTTTAGGACTAAAAACAAAATGAGATGAATCAGTCTTGTCATAAACAGCTTTGTATTCCATTCAGGAGTTATCCTACCATCTCAGGAAATATTTCTGTTCTGAGGAGAATCAGCAACTTTTGAGAATTAGGAAAGAGCACGCTAGGGCTATACTATCGCAAAACGAATAAACCATAGGGGAGTACCTAATAATGTTAAACAAAAAATTAGAAAGTACTAACTATATAAATAAACAATGCAATTCTGGAAGTAGTCACATCTTACTTTCAGCCTTAATATTATGTGAATTATCATATAATGACAACAACTTAAAATAAACACCATACCTTAACCTTTTACAATTTACACCATCGTACAAAGTACAATCTGACACATCCCACGAAAGTCTCCTGTGGTTACGGAAATGAGGAAACTGAAGAGGTTCAAGCTGCGCATGCCTACGCTATACGACGCTTCATTGAAGTACGATAGTTTCCTGTGTCGATTGCTGCGGTTGTCGTGTGGGGGTAGAGTCATGACTTATTGTTTTAAAATTCATAAGTAAGTTTATTTGTACATTGAGGTAATATCAGGAGTATATCAAATGCATTAATGTGTACCGCCGCTTAGTGCGTATGCTGGTGGCGTTAGCGTTTTTATAAGTGCTCAGTCAGCTATTCTGACACATAGCTCTCTACTGTCCAGATTTTCGTATCATATTTTTGGTCTGTTTCTTCTAAAATTGTGGTTTTCTGGTAAATCATCGGTAAATTATTCAAGATTGAAGTCAGACAATAATGGCAGACCTTTGAGTTTCAGACTCAATGTTCTTCAGAAAGTTTATGCTAGGCAAAATCTGTTAATCTCTCAACTTTGTAACTTTTCTAAGAGCAATATTTAAAAAGTGTCCCTAATTTTAGGCCTCTGTCCCTCCTTATTTGTGGCTTTGTCCACATTTCTTCCTCTACGACGTTGAGAGATAGGAATAGCATTTTTTATGTGGCTTCTGAAGTTGTTGAATTTTTTTTCTTCCTCGTTAGTCCAGTTCAGTGGGATGTTAAAAATCATTTGGAATGAAGCATCGGCTGGGGCTGTATGCAGATGTAACTTTTTATGTATTCTTTTAATGCAAATGGTGACAGATTATTGGGAAATAGTTTTCAAAGAAGGGCAAAGTTTAATAAATTTAGGATACTTGATTAGATAGTTACATTTGGAAGCTAACCCCTACTCCCAACATACAGCATAGACAGCACCTCACTTAAATCCCAAGCAACATACAAATTTTTGGGTTGGTAATTCCCTCTGCTTTGATCATCATGTACCAACCGTAGTCAGAAAATCCTTCTGCTTGGCCCAGCTGATTGCCAAAAGAATATTATCCAGGTTCAAGGAGGTCATTGTTCTCTTGTATTGTACATTGATTAGGCTAGCTATTAAATACAACAGCCCCTTATTGATCAACTCAGTAGACATATCTAAAAACTAGAAAGATTCCATAAGTTCCTACGTTACAAGATCACTGACTTAAAACACTAAGGTACCAGAAAGGCTAGAAGCACTGTCTCCATATTCACTCTGAGGGGAGATCTGTGGTGTCTTTTGAGCTATCTGGGACCTCATGCTCTTAGATTTGTCGTATCTCTACAATTTAGATTCAAGGATCTGAATCTTCACCAGCAGATAAATAGAATGTGGTGGAGCTTTTGTGTCTCCACAAATCAAGTAGTCCCACAGACATCAGAAACAGTGACCTGAATTTTCACAAGCAGGTAAGTAAAACATGGTGGAGACAGAAGTTCATTACATGGGACCTTTTTGGCCACTGGAATAGACTTCCACTGCAAATTAAGCAGTGTGATACTATGTGTTACTTCAGATGGGACCTGGATGATTGGATAGGTTCACAAGTGACAATCTCAGTTAGCCTTTTTAAGCCTAGCCATTCTTCCTAAGGTGAGAATCAGACCTTGTACCTTGGGTATATGAGGTAAATACCTTAACGGTTATGATGGGTATTCACATATTCACCCTGGGCTTGACTGGCCTGATCCTCCTTGAGAGAGGTGGCATGAACTAAGGGTGGGCATTGGCAAGGCATCAGTGCTCAAAAGACATGGTTGCCTGTCATTTCCTATGATCTTATGAAATGTCTTGCCCTTACCTACATTGAATCCTACTAGTTTATTTTCACCATTCCTTAAAAAATAAGTAAAAAATCCAGTGTATAGTTAGGTTATAGGAACCATGTACACCTTTAAGTAGTCATGCTTAAGCTCTCTTGCCACCCTTTCCAAACACTTAAGTGTTGATTTCCTGGACTGAGTGGGGCCATACATGATAAACCATGCTATATTTTTTATATACCCACATATTCATCAAAACTTGACTTCAAGGTGGTCAAAGTAGTACTTTGTCTGACCTGTAGTGGGAAGTTGTTCCATGGGCTGGGGAATACGTTGCGTTAAGAACTGTTCTCCAACAAGTCTTGTTTGTTAGTGTAGATTTGAGTCCTTATGTGTTAGTAGAGCCACTGGTCTTTGCGAAGAAGAGGTCAGATAGGAATGGATCTTTCATGGCTTGAAAAGAGTGGCATATCATTTCAAAAGCAGTCGATGAGCAACCAAGTACAAGGGAGAGTCATGCTAATCTGCTGAAATAGGTTGAGTGATTTAAAACCTTTAATTTTCTTATTTAGAAGACATGGAAATTAACTGGACCAGATAGAAGGATTTCATGAATGTGGTGGAAATGTTATTTTGAACTTTTTAAGACCAGTCATTGAGTACAATTTCCCCCTCGGTATGCTCCTAACACCTTGGCACAACTTTAACGACCACGGCACAGCCAGAAAATAAAGGACCCAAGTCATAAAAACTGCATTAGCCATCTCAAAGCCCTTTTCCTCTTCTCTGTATTAAATGGACTACTGAGGTGTGATATTTGCCTCACTTACAGAAAAGCGTGCTCGAGATCTTGATCTCCTCTGCAACTTAGAACATTCTCGTGGGATTTTTTTTTACAGAGAATACTGTGCCTCTGTAATTGTCTTCCCTTCCTTGTAAAGCAAAATACAACTGTTGCTCTATTCAAGTGTAAATTGAACTAATGGATGGGAAACTGCAGGTTCATCCCTTGATTAGCACCATTGTCCCTTATAGCTAGAGCTGAGCAGACATTTACATGTTACTTCTAGTATTTGTACATAAAATGCAAAGGCCACTGGGCTAATTATGCTTGTAATACTAGGGCTAATAAACCTTTTGGGAATGCATGGTCAGGCTTCTTAAGATCCTCCCTGATCGGTAGCCTAGTAAATACCTGTTAACCTAATCTATTGAGAGAGAGTAGTCTACTTAAGTACCCCTTCTTGTAGCTGTCTGAAGAGGAGTAAACATTTATAGCATATGAAGTGAGAGCATTTTTCTTATCAAATGCTACTGTGCTACATTTTTTGCATTTAGTTTGAGACTGTTTTCATTACACCAGGTACATGCATATTCCAGCCCTTGCTTGATCTTTTAGTATCAGTACATGATCAGATAATAGTTCCCTGCTTGATGTCATCAGCAAACTTGTTCAACCAGACTACTGGGATGTTGGCTTGGATAAATGTCAAGTGTTGGAGGACCCAGCACTGATTCCTATGGTACTGTATTAATTACAATTTTAAATTCAGAGGGGGTGCCCGCAACTTTTGTAACTTGAGATCTGTTGGATAGACCGTTTGCAATTTCACCAGTCAGGATAGGGGTTTACATTAAGCTTGTCAGTTTTTCAGTAATACCAGAGTGGGGAATAGTGTCACAATTCTTGCTGCAGTTAAGATAAGTATTGTGCACTGAGTGACTGCAGACTAAACTGTAAATTATGGACAGCATGTTAGCACCTTCACTGTTTTTGAGGTTCAGTCCCAATCCCCAGTCACTCCTTTTACATGTTTTCCTTTTCTCTGTGGGTCAAGAGGGGTAGTTGTACAGATGAAGGTACACAAGCACAGCTGCAAACCTCATCTTGGTAATGATATCTGATGCAAAACTAGCACATTTGTCTCTGCCCACTTAAACCTCTGTTAAACTTTTCAAGAATTTTTTAAAAAGCCTCTCTGCAACTACTGCACACCCCTGCTACTTAGATGTGCTATGTTCGAGATCACTGTAGCACAGAGAAGTGGATTCCTGATTCCACAAAGATACTGAGTCACAAAATTAGTACATGTTCCCCCTGTTCAAAGTGAAATTCTTGCTGTCTGAGATTGAATAACAGTCCTTGGACTTAGGAAGTGGTTTTGTACAGTACTTTAAAAGATGTAGTCTGCTGATCACTGTTCTTGTTAAGAAAGGTTAAAGGTAAATTTCCAGATCGGTGGCCTGAATGCCTATCCGTAACTGTTCTTGTTAAGAAAGGTTAAAGGTAAATTCCAGATCAGTGGCCTGAATGCCTATCCGAATTTTAATCAGACTGTCAGTCAGTCCCCACCCAAACCTGTTTGCGTTAATATGTATGTTTGCTGCAGGGATCCGTACCCCCTGTGCAACCCCCGCAACTTCTAGATATACCACACACAAGTTCCATCCTTTGTAGATTAGGGTAGGTCACAGCCTCAATTTTCAACATTCTGGAAGTCATAATATCAGCCTTGGCAATTTATTCTCGTATTCCCTCAATTATTAAAGTCAGTAATTCTAAAATTAAAAACAAAATGTACCTATTGTGAGGGTGTTTGTGTCTCATTGTTTTTGGCTCTGTCTGATTTGGAAGATTGACTTGAGACTTATTTCTTTGGTGTGTGTATGAAGATGTGTGTATGTATGTAGGTATTTATAGAATGTGTGTGTACATATATATAAAATTTTTATGGGTGCATACAACTACACAAAAAGTGTTTGCCTTAACTATGTACTATATTTTAACAACATAAGCACTTTTGTGCACAAACTTGTCTTCATCAGACTATTTGATCAGTAAAAGAATATATTTTTCACGCAGTTAGAAATTTACCTCCACTCTCTGTTATGTAATTCAGGCTTAATATACTTACTAGCTCATTAAGTCCTGGATATTTATGTGCTCTAATTCTGTCACTATTGCATTTCTCTTTTTTTTTTTTTTTTCTAGCAGTGCTTCAGTCATCCCCTCTTATGTCAAATAGTACTTGTTTGTCCAGAACATGAAAACTTAAAATTACCATTCATGACACGGTTCCCAAAATGTCTGGCTAAGACAATGCACATATTATTTTCAGCAGCGTAAATGTGATCCCACAGCCTTAATGGTAATGACCCTACTGTTTTGTTGTTTAATGGTTTTAGTCTCATAAAGTCCATTGTGTAAAATATGGTAGAGTTCAGATGTGGCAAGAAGTATTTTTTTGTTATTGCATTAACTTGAATGTAGTGGCCCAGTATTAGCTGGTTTCATGTGGTTGCATGTTCATTTTATTTCTAACTTTTTGGGTGGTAAACTTAGGTTCATAGGTGTGTACTAGTCTAATGGCCCTGGAGCCTTTACAAGACTAGCCCATAGAAGTGCCCTGGCATCATGCCACCTGACATTAGTTCCCAGTGCCTCTATCAAGTAGAGCCACTGGAGTGATCCCTGGGGTGAACTTTCTATTACCCATCCACTCATCAAGATTTCTCTTGGAGAGACAGCGAGGTGCGCTGCTTGACATGTATGGGAAGTCTATTCCAGAGCATAGCCAATTTCTGGGTAAGGAACCTGTCCCTCCAGCATGTTCTGTTGATTGAGGTCTCTGGAGCGTGTGGTACGGGGAATTGGGATTTCTTTAGATATAGCATTTCTAAAGGAGGTGGGGTCAGGCATGACTTTGTCAAGCAAAGATCGCCTCTAAGTAGGTGATATGAGACAGGGAATAGCTGGAGTCTTTTGAGTCTCTCCGTGTAGGACATGTGTTTAATGCCTAGGATCCTCTTCGTGATCCTGTTCTTGAGGTACTTCTGTGGCCTCTCCAGCTGTTGCAGGTATCTAATGAAGTGCATGCCAAATGGGGCATTATACTCAATGATTGGTCTAATGAGGGAAGAGTAGAGAGAGATGATGACCTCTCTCTTCCTGGATGCAAAGTCCTTGGTAATGAGATATGCCTCATAGAAGGATTTTCTGACCACAGTGGCAGTATGGTGGTCGAAGGAGAGGTTGCTGTCAACGTGCGTCCCCAGATCTCTTATAAGGCCTTCAGTGGGCTCCAATCAATGTGGTAATTAGGGAGAACTGAGTTTTTACTAAAGGGGATAACGACACATTTTTTGACGTTCAGCTTAAGGCCATGGTTTCGACACCAGTGGTCTCAATGAGGCCTTTCTGTAGGATGTCTGCATCACTTGGGGAGTTAATAATGGCTCCCAGCTTGCAGTCGTTTGCGAACTTGGTCAGCCAGAGTCCCTTCATGTTGGCCTGGACTTCTGAGAAGTAGATGCTGAACAGGAGAGGACCCAGGACTGATCCCTGTGGGACTCCACTTGTGACTGGTCGGCAGTCTGACTTGAGTCTGCTATGTTCTATCTGTGAGCCAGTTTGCAGTCCACCTAGTGATATAGGGGTTAATGCCTAGTTTGGTGAGTTTGTCAATAATTCCCGAGTGAGGAATGGTATCAAAGGTCCTGGCCAGATAGAGGTAGGCTGTATGCACTGCCTTACCTTCATCCACAGACCTGGTGACTGACTCAAAGAAGTCATCCAAGTTGAGCAGGCATGGTCTCCCTTTCACAAAGCCAAATTGCGTGGGGTCTAGAGTTTGGAGATTTCCTATATCTTTGTTATTCAGGTCCATGATGATGCGCTCCATAGCTTTACATATCAGACTCATCAGGCTAATGGGGCAATAATTCCCAGGGTCTGTAGTTGCTCCCCCTTTATGGAGAGGGATGACTGTAGCAGTGCGCCATTTGGTAGGGACAAAGCCAGAGGAGAGACTGACTGACTGAACAGGGCATACAGATGTGGTGCAAGTTTGATATTTTCGGGTCCCATGGAAGCTGTATTTTTGGGCTCTGACAATGCACCTTTAACCTGTGCTGCATTAATGCTGGGTGCCTGGCATTCTTCTGGTATTGTGATTGGTCCTTTGGCGAGGAGAGAGGGGAAAAATTGGCACTGAATTTGTCGGCCAGTATGTTGGCAATATCTTTTGGCTCAGTATAGGAGGGACCATTGTGCAGTAACTCAGAGCAAATCTGGGAATTGACATGGAGTTTCCTGATATAACTATAGAATGCTTTGTGATTGTTTTTCGTGCCTGCCGCAATTATGCCTTCATAGCTGGTTTTAAGAGGATTTAATGAGGGATCTCAACTTTTTGTTGAGGCTAATAAGGGAGTTTTTCCCATCTTGGGACAACCTTTTTCAGTAACAGTTTCTTCCTTCTATTGTAGAGTTTTATTAATGGCAGGGGACCACCAGATTGACTTGTTTTTTGCGCAAACATCTTGGTTCTGTTGGGTATGGCTAGTTCCATGTGCATTTTCGTACAGTGCATTGGTGTATGATTTGGCAGTCATGCAACTATTTTCCATTGGCATAGGTGCCGTGAAGTTAGCCACCTCTTTTTTTAGGAGCCTAGTGTCAGATTTGGAGAAGTTTTTCAAGGTGGTGGTTACCTTTGCAGGGGATGTGGGTGAGATGTGGATTTCAGGGTGACTAGTTTTATGGTCAGATCTGACCAGGGAGGGATTGAGTACTGGTGTAGAGCAATGGTCACTTATGTTAGTAATAGCCACGTCAAAGATGTTGCTCCCTCTAGTAGGGGTCAGATTGAGCTGGTCCCGGGCATTGGAATTGATGAATTCCAGGAAGCATTGGGCCAGTGTATTGGTGCTTGAGTAGTTCTCCCTGTTGATGGAGGGGTAGTTGAAGTCTCCTAGTATGAGAGTGTTGGGTTGGACCGTGATAGCTTCCAGGGTGCTTAGGAATGTGGATTGAGTCTAGGGACATGGTTGGGGACCTATAGCAGGCTATGACCTGGATCGCCATCTTACCCAGTGTTAGTTGTACCTGAAATATCTCAGATGCGTTATGCTGGGCTACTAGTCAGGAGATGTGCATATCCTTTATGAATATGGAGACACCACCGCCTTTGGAGCCACTGTCCATGTTTCGAGGCTGAAAGTTGTGGAGTGAGTTATAGCCTGGTAGCACAGGGGTGCTTTCTGACGCTTTAAACCAGGTCTCCGTCACAGCACAAATGTCGATTATTTTCCATTTTGAGGAGTGCTTTGAGCAAGTGCATCTTGAGAGTTAGACTTCTAGCGTTGAGCAGCATGACCCTCAGATTGCATTTATTTATAGCTGTTACAGTGGAAATTTGGTCTTTTGAACAACACCTAAAAAAGGCACTATAGGTGTGGCAAGAGCCTTGGCCAGTACCTGGAAACCCAGGGATGAAAGATGCAGGCCATCTCTGGCAAAGCATCGAGGTCTGTCAATCATGTCATCACAAGCCACACAATCCAAGAGCTCCACCATGTCTCTCTTCATATAGTCCAGGGAGGTGTGTCTCAGGTCATTCACACCCACATAGACAATGACAGAGGCATGCTTGGATTTGTTGTGGTGTGACCTGAGTACGTGTGTTATGTGTCTGATGCTGGCACCTGATAGACAGCTGACTGTTACCTTCTCCTTATTCAACCTAGTGAGTGGGAGATCTGTGTGCCTCACTGTTGAGTCACCTATGATTAGTGTGTTGGGCAAGGTGTTTAGCCTTAAGGGCTTAGGTTGAGGGGCACACTGTGGAGATGAGCTATGTGTCCTGTGGTTTGTGTTGTGTTGAGGTGTCGAGTGTGTTTGTCTTGGAGGTCTCTGCTGTTTGGTAAATTTCTCTTGAGAGCCTTTGCAAAGGTGGGTGTGTGGTTTGTGTGTTTATATGAGAGATGTGATGGTGGGTGTTCTGGAGGGCTGTGTGTTCTGTGTGATGCAGGTGTTGATCTTCTCCTCTTGACCAGCTAGTCCGGTCTTGGCTGGAGAGTGCATAGCTTCTAATTTGGTGATATAAGTGCATCTCTCAAGTCTGAGTGTTGGGAGGTAAGAAGAGAGAGAGGGTGGTCTATGTACATGAGACTGTTGCTACACTGCCTCAGAATGCCCAAGTGCACCAGGTTAATAGAAGGAAGCACAGGAAACTGCCCTTTAATCATGCCAGGAGGAGTGGTCATAACTGTTATGTTCTGGAGCTATTTCCGAGAAGAACAACTAGTGCAGATAGCACTTTGGTGTGCTACAATAATTGCTACAAAAACCTGTTGAAGTGCAAGCGATTAAGCTATATGAAGTGCAAGAGAGAAAGAACTAGCAAGATTCAAGGGAAAAACTGAAGAGCAGACTTCCTGGCACCAGTAGTTTACCTTGGCTCGGTGCCGCTACGCGGAGCTTAAACAAGTGTAAACCTGCACAAATGCGGCCTTTTAAACCAGAAAGTTGAATGGGATGAAAAAACGGCTCAAATTGCCAATAAACTACAATTTCTGGACCAGAAATCACTCCTCTTTTGGTAGATAGGCTACCTAGTGCTTACCACTCCTCCTGATGAGCTAGAAGGCTTCCCTCTTAACAGAAAGGGTTGGTGGGGCTCAGAAGCTTACAGACAGTCCTGGATACACCAAATCTGTATCTGGCCTAGACTAGTTACAGGAACAGTAGGAAACAAGCTTAGAACTTTTTTTTTTTTTTACAGAATAGCAGCTATGTCTTTTGTCAGATGGTGAAGTAAGAGGGAGTTTGTAACACAAGGTTTCGGCACTGTGTTGTGCGTTGTGTGTGTGTGTGTGTGTGTGTGTGTGTGTGTAAGGTTAGGAAGTGGAATAGATGTATGTTGTTTGGGTTGTGGGGGGTTAGGGTTAGAGTAAAGGCTAGGGAAATTGATATCTGCATGTGTGTGTCATTTAGGTTTCAGCAGTGTGTTTTTGTGAAAGTTAGGAAGGTAATAGATTTATGTTGTGTTTGGGTTGTGGGGGGGATTTAGGTTTAGAGTAAAGGCTGGGAAAATGGATATCTGCATGTGTGTGTCATTTTGCCTTGGTTAGTGGTACTGTTAGGGAAAGTGTGTTTACTACCAAGTGTAGGGTTGGGGTTTGGGGTAGTATTAGGATCACCACCCATATGTAAGTGGGTGCAGGGGCCAAACATCCACCTGCATCACACCTACCTGTCTGCTAACCTTAACCCCAAACCTGTACATTAGGGTACTAAAGACCCTTTCCCTAAAATTACCACAGTTGAGAAATTGACTATCAAGTGTTTTTACTTTTTATTTTATTTTTTTTTTATTTATTTTATTTTACATTTGTTAACTGGATATATTTCCATTTTCAGTAGAGGCCAGGGCAGAAAAACTCCAGTAGCAGCAAATAGTAATTAAAATTAATGTTGTTACATAGTAAATTAAAGGATTACAATAAAAAATACAAGAAGTAATAATAGAATAGGTATTTACACTAGAAAAAGTGACAATAATATACCAAATTGGAAAAGGAAACAGTTTTCCGTGTGTGTACATGCTTCTATGCATGCACAGTGTAACCAGTTTTGAAAGCATTTTCAGTATTATTTTTAGATTTTATGTGCTTTAATTGGTAATTAATATATAGCTTCATATATACTTACTAGGGTATTGATCAGTGAAGATATTTTAGAAGTCTTATGAAGTTTTTAACCCTTCTATCGTGATTACAAATGATCCTTTTTCAAACAGAACTTTTATGTGTTGCCCTGTTCTTGAGGAGCAAGTGCCCTAAAACTAGGGGTGAACTTGCAGTTACCCATACATTCATCCAGATTACATTTTACTTTAGAATAATGTAAGAGAATGGCACACTCCTACAATACGCAGATGACTCGACCATCATCTGCTCAGCCCAGTCCCTACCCAAACTGCAAAAAGTCACACAGGAAGCCTTTTTCCTCTGTTGAAACATGGTTATCCGATGCGCAATTAATACTCAACCCAAACGAAACTAAACTACTCATCTTCCAACCCACCAAACATACTCAAGACAACTCTCACTTTAACATCACAGCAAAAGACAACACCACTATATACCCAACTGAACACACCAAATTGCTAGGAGTGGAAATAGACAATGAACTAAAATTTGACATTCACATATCCATGACCATAAAAAAAGTCCACAAAAAAACTAGGAGCGTTGTACAGAAATAAGCAATTTCTCACCAAAGCAGCAAAGATTTCAATAGCAAATTCCCACCTTATCTCCACCCTACTTTATGCCTCTCCAATATATACCAACCTAAGGCAATATGATCTAAACAAGCTAGAGACCTGCTACAACAAAATCGCTAAGTTCGCCACAGGGGCATCCTACCGTAGTCACCACTGTCTCTCACTTGCTGAACTGGCTTGAACTCCCTCACCTCCTTCAGTGGTATCAACTTTCACTCGTCCACAAACTAGTAAACCATCCACTAAATGTCCCATCCCTCCAGAATCTACTCCAACCCTATTGCACCACCAGACCACTATGCTCATAATTCTAGTACTTATTATACAGCAGGAACTTCTCATTGTAACATTTGTTAATGTCTGTTATGTACTTCAGATAAATATTCTAGTTGTCTACTGATGTACTATGTTCTTCATCTGTAAATATGTTGTAAGTAATTGCTATGTTAAATTGTTAATCGCTATGAAATCCAATGTAACTACTGTCTGTTTATTTTACTGTGGAGCTTTTCTCCCCGGGCCTCCTTTGAAAACGGACTTACGTCCAGTCGGACATTCCAGGTCAACAAATTTAAATAAATAAAGAGAAGTACTCTACTTTACGTTAAGAGGAAGACTATTCCAAAGAAGTGGTATTCTGTCTGATGCACATCTATTTCATCCAGCATGTTCTATTTATATTGCAAGGGAGACCTAGATCTCTTGAGGAGGGTGTTTATTCCACCACTGGACTTGTGAATGTTCATAAGGTCAGAAAGATGGGGCCTGTTGAGGCTCTCTATGCGGGGCTGCAATCATCCCTCAAACCATTATGACACTGAGAAGAGGGACAAGGTTTTGAAATGGTCTGCGTAATTTTTATGGTTTCAGCACCTGATTTTCTTAGCAAGAAAGCTTTGTTTTGGAAAAGGCTTTCTTGAAGGATCATGGTGTTCTCTGGGGAGCTTATGATGGCACCAAGTTTAGTCATATGCAGACTTGGTCAGCCATAAACCCTTAACAGTAGCTTTGACCTCTGAGAAGTAAATGCCAAAGAGGTGTTGCCCAAGGACTTGGGATACACCATTAGTGACAGGTCTTTTGCTGCCCACCCTAATTTCCTGGGTTTTGTTTTTAAGCCAGATAGCTCACCAACAAGTTACATAAAAATCAACATTTAGCTGGGGGTAGTCTGCGATACCTGGATGTGTGATGGTATTGAATGCCTTTGTGAGGTATAGGCTTGCAGTGTGTACTGATTTGCCCTCATCCATTGCTTCAGCAGTCTTCTTAAAGAAGTTAAGCCCATTGCTTCAGCAGTCTTCTTAAAGAAGTTAAGCAAGCAGGAGTTTGTAAGCAAAGTTTCAGCATTGTATGTGTTGGTAGGGTAGGGTTAGACTAAGGGCTTGGAAAGGGAATAGATGTATGTTGCCCTTAGCAATCCAAGCTTGCTTGGGTCAACAGTTTGTAGGTTACCCATGTCTTTTAGTTTCATAATTATCTTTTCCATAGCCTTACAAATGAGGATGTTAGATTTACAGATATGTAATTTCACAGGTCCGTTGATACCCCACTTTTGTACATGGGAATAACAGTTGTGATTCTCCATACACCCTACACCAAGCCTATTTATAAGCGGACATTGAATAACCTCTGTAGGTGGTTTGACATGTTCTGTTTCAGGCTTGCTGGTAAGCATTTATAGCTATGTGTATTATATATTTAGTATATGTTTGACTGTGTGTGTATATGTATGATACTTGTGTGAGTGATATTTCTATTAATATATGTATAGTGTATGTTTTTATACATACATGTGATTTGTATCTGTTTATACTGTTTGCATTTCAGTGTGTGTGTATGTATAGATAAATGTATGTTCTCTTCCTTTTTTAATTTCTCCAAATCTTTTGGGTTTCTAATACCATGAGTGGAATGGACCCCATTCCTAAGTCAAAGTACGGTTAAAGTTCATGAAATTAGTATTATTTCACTCTTTGATGTCAGGTAAAAGTGCTGTTCACAGCACCAGCAATGTACTCAGTAATGACTCCCTGCAATTCGTACAGAGCTACATGTATTGGTAGCATATCTAAATGTGATTGTAGACTCTTTCCTTTGCTCCTACTACTATTGGGACTATCTGGGTATCTTTCTTCCACATTGCTCTGGTTTCTGCTTGCAAATCCTGGTATTTTATGACTTTCTGTCTCTGTACACAGGACGCTCTAGTCACTAGGTGTAGCGATTTCAATGATCAGTGCTACTTTTGTCTTCTTTTCTTGGACCACTCTGCCCGGTTTTCCAGCATCTGTCTTTTGAACTGTTGGTAATGGATGAGCCCATGTGATATAGACTTCATAATTTTCTATGATGCTTTGTGGCTCTTGTTTCCAGTGGTTTTCAGCCACTTCAATGCCGTAATATTTGCACAATCCCCAGTGCAACAGTCTTGCCACATTATTATGCCTTTCAGTATACAGTCCTCCTGCCATTAGTATGTCGCAAACAGCAATGAGGTGTGCAATTCTTTCCAATTCTGGCTTACAAAACCTACATTTGTCAGTTTCTCCCACATGTTCAATGGATGTGTACGCAGCCCACTATCTTGTGCTTCCAATATTAACCTTTCATCTCTTGGTTTGAATTCGCCTCTCCTTAACCATTCCTGCATTTGTTCCTGGTCAATATGAGGTTCTTCCAGAAGTTTTCTATACTTGCAACTATATTTATGCATTTTTCACATTTCTTGCCTTTTCATCTCGACCTTCACGTTATATTTTTTTTCTTTTGTTTTTTGGTACATTCATTTGGCTGCCTGATTTTTATCCACTTGTCGGATTTCCATTCCTGCATGACGTCCATATGCTTCTGCTAGCCTAAGCAGGCAAGTCATCTTAGATTTATTCTTCTTATGTTTCAGAACCTTAACTACATTTGGGTCTTGAGGTCAGCAGGTATTTGTGGAGTCCGACAATTGCAGATCTGTACATGTAATCAATTTCAAGGACACCCATCTCTCCTTCGGAATGGTGAATATATAATCTTGGTATACATTGTTTATATAAATCTTTTGGTGAGCATGAAGCATCATTCTTGTTTTACTGTCTAATCTAGCCAACACATTTTGGGGCCAGTCAGTCACTCCAAAAGTGTAAGTTAGGACAAGAGCAAATTTTTTTTTTGTTCCTAGATGTCAACGCTATTTTCAGGATTAATTTAAGTCTTCTAAAGTATTCCTTACTAAGTTTTATTTGCATTTGTTCATGTTTTATTGTTGATCCTTCATTGGTTCCCAAATATTTATACACTCCCTCTTGCTCAAGTTCTTTTGTATCACATTCTTGTCCCAAACTGATTCTTGGTGCTGCAGTTTTCCTGCTTTAAAGGCTACTTTTGCACATTTATCAAGACCAAATGACATTCTTGATATCATCTGAAAAAGTTTTGACAACTTGCGGTTGTACTTTCAGTTCCTCATCTGATGAGCTGTACAGTTTCAAGTCATCGACAGAGAAGATAAGTCTTTACACTTTTTCTAGGATCCAAGTTCTAGCCATGGCCTAAGCTGTTAAGTAGACAGCTTAATGGATTAAGGGCAAGGCAGAAGAGAGAGTCACCCTGGAATATCCCCCTTTGAATTTTTATCCCTGGGATAATAATTTATCCTTTATCGTGGCTTAATTGCGAAGTGGTCTGCCACTGTTTTGTGGTCACGGTAATGTAACTGATCAGTATACAGTGTATCTTATACATTTTTAAGCACTCTCTTATCCATGAATGTGGGATTCTGTCAAATGCTTTTGTAGTCAATCCATGCCATACTTAAATTTTTCCCCTTTTTACAGTTCTCCACTATGACTTTAACAGCAAATGATCCTTTGTTTCATATGACTTTGTTTTATTGTCGTTTTGTTCTATTGCCATAATTGAGTTTTCTTCTAAATGGGTATAGACTCTATCAGTATCAGTTCCAGTGTATAGTTTATACGTCTTCGGAAGGCAAGTTTATTGGCCTCTAATTTTTAGGGTAGCTTGCAGGTTCACTCTTCAGTAGTAGCAGTGTTACTGTTGTTAGCCAGGTTGGTGTGTGTTCTGGGTGCGCATATAAATAGTTCATACTCATAGCTAAATCTTCATGCAAAGATGTTAATACTTTTAACCAAAAGTTAGGTGTTGCATCTTGCCCTAGGGTTTTCCAGTTTGAGGCTTTTCTTAACTGTTTTCTTCTCTCTGGCCGACACTTCATCCCATTTCATATCCTGTACCTTTACACTTCTTATTCTTTCTTTTACTTTTTCTATACATTTAGCATCTTTGTTGTATTCCACAGGATCTTCATAGTTTTTTGGTGGTCTTTCAATTCCTTTTACCTTGTTTCTCAATTCTCTGTAAAACCTTTTTGGGTCATGAATAAATTGCTTGTTTTGTACTTTTCCTTCATATTTATCTGTGTATCTTCTAAGTTTTTCTGGTTGTGCTGAAATTTTTACTTTATTTGCGTTGGTACATGATAGATTCTGATCTGTTCTAATAGTGCGCATTGCTGTTATCACGTCTGTCTTTCTAAGTATTTTTGTTGATCTGTTCCCTCTTCTGCACTCTTAACAGTGACACTTCTTGCCTTAGTTGCTTTATAGTGTTCTTTGTTCGATACTTCCACAATGATATTTGATTTCTTCCTTTTCTCTCCCTCAATACCTTGTGCTCTTGTGGTAGAATTATAGTAATATATACTGTTTCTGTTGTATCGCATGGATCTCTGGACATTACTAATTGTGTTAATTTGTTTAACTTCTGACTTTTTGAGTTTTATTGACCTTCTGCAGTCTATCTCTTAAGTCAAGCAATTCTTCTTGTAGCTCGTTTTCTTCTAAACTGAGGGCACATTTTTGTTTTCCATTTCTTGCGGGCATTCTATAGAAAGTTCTCTTGCATCTTCTTGTGGCACATTCTCTTCCGTTGCTCTGTCATATGAGAACTCACACTTGCCTATCACTCAACATTAACTGTGTCGGAGTTTCCTGTTCCTTCCCTTGCCATCCAGCTTCAAGTGAATGTTTATACTCGTTTCCTGTGGAAGGCTCCAAAATATCTTCATATGGCACCTGACCAATTGCTTCCTGTTCCACTGGTTTCCCCTTAATTTGGAGTTCCATTGCACTATCCTTTTGTGGTGCTTTCTGAATTATTTTCTACACTAAATTCTTCACTTTGGAGGTACTCCCTAACCTCCATTTCTTTAGCTCTTCATTACTGATCTCCTTTTCCTCTTTGTCATCTTATTTTTTGTATTGTAAAGTTTTTCATGTCTGGATTCCTTTCTCAGTATTTCTCTTCAAATATCTTTGGTGTTGCTCTTTTTGTACTGATTAGTTTTGCTTTTCTCCTTTGCATAGATATTACACCATATTGACTCTCTTTCTCATGTCCATATTTCGTCTTCAGATGTCTTCTGAGTTTACTTTTTGGACTTGTTCTATCATGCTGTGATGTAACCGGTGTTAACTTCTACATCAAACCTTTCACTTTGCAGGCACTCCATAACTTCAACTTCTGTCTTCTATTTTACTAATCTGCTTTTCTACATTCCCTCCTTTATTGTGAAATTGTCCATGTCTGGATGCCTTTGCCTGTATTTCTCTTCGAATACCTTTGGGGTCTGCCTTCTTTATGTTGCTTGATTTGGCTTTCGCGTTTTGGATAAATATTGCACCATATCAAATCTCTCTTTCCCATGTCCATATTTCTTTTTTATGCTTTTCAGAAATGGCTAGGTGGTGGTGTTTATATTTTTGCACTTCCTCAGATGCTTATTTTTCCAAACAGATCAAAGTTTCTTGGTCTATATACTGTTTTTAAAAATCTGTTGTATTAATGACCACAAATTTTTATTTAAAGTTTATGACAGTTTTTCTTGCAGAAGTATTTTTCTTTCCTCTAATTTCTCTTTCAGTCTTTTTGTATGTCTTGTATCTGGAAGTTCTGGGCTTTTTGCATAATAGTAACAATACATAATTCTTTTTTATCTTCAATAGTCCACTGTATTGTCTTTATGGCTCTTCTTTTTTGGACTGTCAGTTTTTTTGTGATTTTTGTGGACTGCTGCTTCCTTCTAGAACATGGGGCCATTCTCCCCCTAGGCTTGCATGGCCCCATTGTAGGAGTTTCTGTATTTTGAGGATTCTACACTCATTTTTTTCCAGTCCTGGCACCAGTGTGCCTACCAGGATTTGGCACTTTTTTTATCCTGGGTCTTGTGCACCTGGCTATCTAATTTTTCACCAGCTACTGTCCATGATATATATTATATAAATACAGTCTATATAGCAGTGTTGCGTTGGTGAGATTTTGTAGAGAACAGGGTCCATGTCGTGAAGGTACTCACCAATACTTGGATGAATTAAATTTCAGCACTAGTACTCCTTTTGTTTGTTAACTTTTCATTTCTCCTTTTGGACCTAAGTAAGTGTGTGTATATATCACTCTGTCAAAGGACCAATGTGATGATACAATATGATCAATAGTTTGGTTTGTGGAACCGTTCTGAGCTCTTGGTACAGTAGTGATCAGGGAATTTGCCCTTTTCCCCACTATAGTGCAAATTAATTGGCAGGGGATGTGGGGAAGTGCAGGCAAATGCAAAGAGAGACTTTTTTTTTTGTTAGGTGCAGCACTACACTTTTTCCTGTGTTTTGACATTCTGTATCACTCAGACATTTTAGCTGCCATTAAGTTTTCATACATGATTTTTTTTTTCTCGTATTGTCTGTGGTACAGTAATCATTCACAGGTTATTGCTGTTTTCTCCTTTATAGACAGTACCTTGTCATTTATAAGGAGACACCAACTAAAATGTCTTTTTCCAATGAGTCCTAGGTGGGGTAAACACAATGCAATGAACAGTTACTTTGACCTACAGAATTTGACATCTTTATAAGCTAGTATTGCACAAAATATTACTGATTTTAATTTTTTTTTTTTTTTTTTTTCAGTAGCACAGAATCTAAATAAGAAGTAATGGCATCTTTAGCAGCTAAACGAGAGGGCCCCCAGTTCTTCAGTGAAGGGGCAGTTCGAGGCAATGCAGCTGTCTTGGACTATTGTCGGACATCTGTATCTGCACTGTCTGGAGCAACAGCAGGCATCCTTGGGCTGACAGCATTGTATGGCTTTGTCTTTTATTTTCTGGCTTCATTCCTTCTCTCAGTTTTGTTGGTTCTGAAAGCCGGCCGTCGGTGGAGCAAGTACTTTAAGTCACGAAGACCACTTTTTACTGGTGGTCTTGTAGGAGGCTTATTCACTTATGTTCTGTTTTGGACATTCCTGTATGGCATGGTGCACGTTTACTGAGGACACAGTTTAATTATAAATGTGTTACTGGTGATGAAATTGTTAAAGCATACTTTGTAGCATAAACAAAATACCACCCATTCATCTTGTGCATTTAAATTCCCTGCCTGTAGCATAGCATTTCCAACTTCAAGTGATTGGCTGACAGTTATGTTAACAGCTTTCTATAAAAAAAAGTGTAAAAACAGGCAAGTATCAGTTTTACACAGTTATTGATGTGGTCTGACAATTTCAAGTGTAATGGTTAAATCCTGGTCTGAGTTGCCACTGACAAATAAGTTTGTTGGCTACTACTTTTTGTTGTTGCATATACTTGCATTTGTGAAAATCATTTTTTTTTTTTTTTCAGTCCGATCCTGTCAATTTTCTAACCATTGATAGCAGTGCAGCTTCATTCAGCTGTCTGAGTTACTGTGAAAATGATTGTGATTGCTTAGGATGGCACACATCAGAAATTTAATTAGAATGGAGAGGGAGTTTGTTTTTATGTATTTATGTTATGAAAAGGATGAGGAATAAATTATTGACTTGTCTACACAGAGGTATCTGTTGTTACAGTTAAAGGATTTTTATTTAGAAACTGCAAGAATTCTTGTGAGCAATTTCTGTTTTTTTAAACAGTTTAAATACAATGTCACGATTTGCTGATTTTTTTTCTCTCTAGTACTGTGCACATCTTCCTTCTGCTTGGTAACGTTTTTTTCTTTACCTTTCCATACCTGGAAGTTGCTACATGTTGCTGGGTGGGTACTTGTCAGAATGTGTGCTTATCTTCAGTGTGTAAATAAGCACTGGGATTCAGCTTTTAGATTTCTGCGACCGCCCACTGTATTGTCAGTGCCACTGGTTGTGGCTGAAAAAGATTGCCCTACTGGCCCTCTAACTTGGTTAACAAATGTTGTAGCCTGTGTGTTAAGTACGTTGGTTATAGATGACTCTGGAATAAATAAACTCTCTTGCAGAAGTTTGGAAATATTTTTTTTCTGTATAGTGTGGAATTGGATGTCATGATTCCAAAACTTTCATTGTTACTTGGCCAGTGTTGGGATGACATTGAGTAATAAACTACAGTCCTCTCGGGGAAAAAGGCAAAAGTCTCTGTGTCAAATACTTTACCACGTGTCTCTGTTTTTGAGTTATTAAAGGTATGTGAATAATAATTGAAGGCATCTCCTAAATGACTGACCAGAATTCTGAAAATGTAGCATTCATTATGTTTGCTGTTTAATCATAAGTTATGTTAAGATATTTCACTGAAAAGAAATTATTCTGATGTATGCTTTTAAAATAATGAGTCCTTGTAGCTGTGGGATGTTTAAATATTTTGGGGAATAACCAAATTTCTTCCAAATCTTCTACATACTGACAAATAGAAAAGACCCTTGGTTTGTGTGGCTTACATGATTGTGGCAGCTACATTAATTTTCAACCTGTCTGTGGCAGCTTTGAACCCCCATTGTTAATTTAAACCACCACGACTCTAGGTAAAGCATTCCAGAGTGCTGCCACTGTCCTGCCCACGCAGTGAAGTATGTCGTGATGTCTGTTTGTTTCTGCTTGCACCTCATAATTCCAACCCTTGTTTTCAGAGTACACTGCTATACAATTTATAATTGAAGCTTGATTGTGAGGTTGGCGGTTTCAGAACTTTAAGTAGTGGAGATGTTTGCATTTAGTTTTAGTCATTTTAATTTGTAAACTAGTAATGCAAAGCAGAATACTCTGGGTGCCTTTAATTAGTCTCCTTGTCTGACTTATGGTAAATTGGACATTTCTGAAAGTTCAAAACATTTGTAGCATTATTTCTGCAGTCTAACTGCCGATTTTAACAATGTCTGTTTTTTTTCCTCTGCAGTTCAGATATTTTAGCATTGTAGATGCAACACTGGAGGTTTCTGAGCAGTAAAAGTTTATAGAATTATATCTGCAGTAAAACTGGTGATTTTTTAAAGAATCTGGTGTTTTTAATACGTGTGTGTTCTGAGCTATTATATAAAGGAGTTGTGAATGAATGTTATGACTGAGCTAGACTGGTTGCCCATTTGCTATTGGACAACTCTATCCCTACAAGATTAACATTACTCCTTCTCAGAAAAAAAAATAGCAGCAATAAAAGTTATTTGATAATAAAAGGCGCGCTCATTTTTTTCTCTACTCTAGTTTGGATTATGAATGCTATAGTGTCTTAAAGGCACCCATTTCTTTATAGTAGTAACTGTAATTGCTGTGTAATTCCCAGTTTCATCATGTTTCAAGACCTTAATTGTGTCTTTGTCTAGTGGTAGTTCAGCAGTTTCAAAATGTTTTACTGTTTAACTTTTTTTTTTTATATAAAAATGTATTCTTTTTTGTCTAATGGTAGTTGGTGTGAAAATGTTTATACTGTAACAGGGTGCTTGCAGAAAATGGCAAAAAACCTTCCTTTTACTTATCAAGCACAAGAATATTTAGAAAGTAATTGAGTGTTTGTTCTTATGTTTGAGCAAACCAATAATGTGAAAGCACTTTGCTTTATTAATGCTGGAAAAGAATAATATGATAATAAATGCATAAACATCTGTGTATGATTTTAAGTTGATTGTTTGTCTTTTCCTCAAATTTAATGAAGTTCATCACCTTTCCCTTTGCAGTAAATTTAACAAAGTTTACAATGTCTCCCTTACTTGAAGATGATTTTTAAAGAAAAGATTAGGACTTTATAGATTTGGTTTTTCCATGTGTCATTTGAATTTAGTATGCTATTTTAAGCCTTTTCAGTGTTTCAGCATTTATGTAACTGTGTGACAGTCACCCTTAAAAAGGGTTACATGTTCATTAGATTTTCCTGGTCAACAAATAGATTAAAAAAAAGTGCAAGTCATCTAAGAGTCCATTTCCAGGTCTTCTGGCCATAATGGCAATGACATCATAATATGTCTATCCCTTTAAAGTTTATCTTTAAAAACAGTAAATTTATTTTATCCAGCTTACTAACCAAAATTAGCCACAAAACTGGAAGGTTGGTAATCCTGTAGAATGTATGTTGGGTTGTGTTTTTAAGACCAGGAAACAGACCATAGTGCATATGTCTAGTATGTTTGACATTGTTTCAAAAAGTTTATACGTTTCCTCTTAAGGAAGAAGAGTGCTCTGAATTTGAGCTCCAGGACTGTGTTTTAAAATGTAAGGAAGATTGAAAACTTGCTTTAATGCCCTCTATGTTTAGTCAACACTTTTATTACTGGACGATGACAACATATGAAAAGTACTTAATGAGGATTCGTTTAAATTATTAAAAGATGATGTTTTTATATTATCTGGCAATTCTTCCTCATAATTCACCCTGAGGGAGAGAGTTTTAACAGGTGTTCTTATATTGGTGACAATTATTTCTGAGAGAGCTAGTCTTATTTCTGAGAGAGCTAGTCTTAAACTAGAATTAAGTATGTAATAAAAATGGTTAGTCTTGAGACTAAATCGGATATTAGTAATATTATATGTTATGGACTTCCAAAAGTTACGTAGATTAGTGCTCATATTTATTAAGCCTAAAGGTATTTAATCTTTTTTTCTGACTTAAGGTCAAAATATACTCTGCATCCTTCTGCATTGAAACTACTGATTTTACCATATGAATCGGGGATCTGGGAGCACAGGTTGATAGCTCCCTCTCCTTTGACCATTACATGGTGGCCCATAGTTGGGAAATCTTTTTTTACATTTTTGCAAATAATTACCTAGGGCATTTCTTTTAAAACTAAAGAAGTCACTGACCTTCTGTATTATTGCCCAAGTCAGACATATTACAAATGTCATGCGCACTTTGGCATGCATTTGACAAGGCATAAAACTTGAAAAACCACGGAGGTTTGCAACAAGAATAATATATAGTCTCAGAAATCTTAGCTAAAAGAAGAGTGGAATCCATTGTTGTACTGGTTTTTGAAGGAAGACCTGCGCCTAGCTTATCATGCCCTTGGAGACCTAGCTATTGTCTTCCATTTTACAAGTCAGATTGTGCTGTCAACACTGGAACAGAGAGATGTAAACATTCATAAAAAATAATAATAAATACAACTAGATGGAAAGAGCGGTGAATAGTCTCCTCCCATGGCATGTAAAGCAGTATGATTCCCTGTCATCCTTCAAATGTAGCTTGGACAGTTGGATAAATGCCCTTAAATTTACAACAGGGCTCTGGCATTGCCCACCTTACAAAAGGTGGTAGAACATGAGGGTGGGTATTAACAAGGTGCATATGGTCTGACTTGTTTATATCTTATGACCCTAGAGCAAACCAGTAACATTTTAAAAGCAATATGTTATCCCAAATCTAAATTTGTTTACAAACTTTAGTTTAACAATAGTAGTTGTTATATCTTTGCTTATGAGAGTTAGAAGAGTAACTAGGCTAGCTAATATAACTTTCCTTATCACTGTTTCTGAAATGTTGGCATGTAATGTAGGAAGCCCTGCAGTCCTTCTGTAAGAATTCATGTATTAAATTTGCTGCATGAAGTTTGCATCAAATTTTCAGTCTGAGCAGTTTTTAAAGAAAGGTATGCATCCATTTCTTTTTCCTTTTTTTAAACACCATGAAAGACGCAACAACAACAGTAAATTACTTAACACACCTTACTAGAAAATAAAAACTATATTAACATTTTTTCCACATAGATACATTGCACGTTACATATGTTTTGTCCAGCATTATATAAATTGGTCGATTCCTGTCCTGTCTTAAATATCATTGCTCATCTTGAACTTCTTGAACTGTAATAGAAGTTCAATAGTGAGAAAATGGTCTGTAATCCAGTTTGTGCTTCAGTGCTTTTATATGCTGCTTGTCATTTACCTACTTGAATTCTGTGTCTGCCCACTAGCAACAGTATAAGCTAAAGTTTCTGAAAGCGCTCATATATTGCCTTTACTTGATGGGATGCCTCTCTAGCTTGGCTATTCCCAGCAGAGAGCTACACCCACACTATTTTATCCAAGACTTGAAGAGGCATGGAACTGTGGGTAAATACCTTTTCATCAGAAAGGAAAATAATTGAATTTATTTTAATTACTTCAATTCTGCTTAAATGTTTAAGCAGATCTGTGTGATGGTAGTGCTTTGCACTTTTCTGCTTTGTTCATCTGATTGCATTTTTTAGTTTGTTCTGGGACCTAGTCTTGTTTTAATTAGCAGTTGGGGAAAGTGTGTATTTTCCATTATTCTACTTTTTCTATTTTCATGAGTAGAATTACTTTTAAAAGCTATCTTTGTATTTTAAACTGTGCTGGGCCCAAGGCTTGTAGTTTAATTCAGAGCTGTAGCATTGTCGCCTCACAGTAAGACACTGTCCGGTTCGATTCTCAGCTAGAGCGTCTTCTGCGTGGAGACGTGCGTGAATGGACGTACCTTCGTTGAAGGTTGTGCGTCAGGCCTGGCAAGCCGGTACGTAAAAGTCAACTGCCAATCAGCGGACCGGAGTTCCGCTGTGGCTACCTACCCCTAACTGGGAAAAGCCGAAAGATGCATACATACCATAACTGCGTACTGCTACCGGATCTGTGCCTTAATAATTTATTATTGCATTCTTTCTATACACAGTGTTGCTAGTAAATTTCTGCAAAGTAGAAATTCAATATAGGGTTGCCACCTTTCTGTGTGGCAAAATTCCGGATCAAAGTCAGACCCCCTTGTATTTTCTACAACTCTGCATCTCTCCACGTATTTTCCGTCCACCTGACCCACTCGCCTGCCCATTTTATATCGTAAATGTCTTATAGTGGAACACCTTCCTTTGCCTTTTTTTAACCATTCCCACTTTTAAATGCAGCAGTTTAGCAATCTGTTTCAACTGAAAAGTTATTCTGTGGCTGCTTTTTACAAACTCTGGCATTCTGTCTGTGCAGATAAACATACCAGTTTATACACTACTTTCCGGACTACCAGACCAACCTTCTGATTTCTGGGTGGTGTGGAAAAATACCAGATAGGTGATGACACTAGTTCAATAGTGAGAGAATTGTCTCTCCTTCACTGCTTTTATATTCAGCTTACATTCTGTCTGTCTCTCATCCCCCACTAACACAAGTTAAAGTTTCTGAAAAGCTCCAATGTTGCCTTTATTTGATTGTTGGCCTCTGTAGCTAGCCTGCTTATTTCTTGAAAATTTCCCAACCCTGCTGCCCTTCTGCTGCTCTTTTATAAGACTCTCTCTGCCGTCCACCCCTTAAGATTATCTGATGTCCAAAGCCCCTCCCTCCCCTCTTTAATTGCTGACTTTTCTCAGCTCTTTATGTACTCTTCCCACCCATTGTTTTCCATGGACCTGTGATACTGAGTGCCCACCCAGCAAACCAGTATTATTCTTGAGTAAAACTGCATACAAACTTCCTTTACTATGTACTATATCTTTTAGTTATGTACTTACCATAACTTTAGATGTTTGGGATCCATCTCGCCTACATTCAGTACTGATGGGCTCTGAGCCGATCCCTCGGCTCCGACTCGGCACGCTATGCTACTATTTCTTATCCCAGGATGCACCACCACTAATCCCCCAGATCTTGTTTGTCCGCATTCATGCACACATGCACAACTTGTTTATATAACATTGTTAGATGTTTCAAGATGAAACAGGTTTCGGACCTTCTGATATCCTCTGATCTCCAAGGAAGGGGGAAGGAGGGTGGGTTAAAGGGGGAAGGAGGGTGGGTTATTGGGAATGTAGGCGAGATGGATCCCAAACATCTAAAGTTATGGTAAGTACATAACTAAAAGATGTTATGTGATCCTATCTCGCCTACATTCAGTACTGATGGGACAGCGTCCCTAGCACCTAAATCCTGGGTGGCTCATTGGAAAACACTCCTGAGCACTGTGGAACCAAATGAAGCTCGTCCTCTAGATGCCACATCCAATTTGTAGTGGGAAATGAAAGTGTGCGGGGAAGACCATGTAGCCGCAGCACAAATGTCACTAATGGCAAGCTTAGAATTAAATGCTATCGAAGTAGCCATAGCTCTTGTAGAATGAGCTTTGACAGAAGTGGTAAGCTCTTTATTAGAATAAGAATAAGCTTGAGTAATACAGTCCCTGATCCATCTGGCAATAGTGACCTTTGTGACGGCTTTGCCCAATTTATTGTCCGCAAAGGATACAAACAACTGATCTGTTTTCCTTGTTTGTTTGGTCCTATCTAAAAAATGCAATTGTCTGTGGACATCTAATGTGTGGAATAGGAATTCCGCTTTGTTAGAATACTTCGGAAAGAAGACTGGAAGTTCTAATGACTGTTGTAGGCAGAAACTGGAACAAACTTTAGGGACAAAGGACGGATTTGGTCTGAGAGATACTCTGTCTTTGTGAAAAACCAAGTACGGAGGTTTTACAGACAAAGCTTGAAGCTCTGAGACCCTTCTGGCAGAAGTAATCGCCACCAGAAAGGCAGTTTTCCACGATAGAAATTTTAAATCACATGTCACTGCCGGTTCGAAGGGGGAGGAAGTTAAGGCGCGTAACACCACATCGAGATCCCATGGAGGAGCAGGATGAGAAATCGGAGGACTTAAAAGCGCAGCACCTTTCAAGAATGTCTTACACAATCTGTTGCTCATTAAAGGTGGGTTTATAGATTCGTGAAAATTGGAAATAGCTGCCAATTGAACCTTGATGGTAGAGACTGAAGAGCCTTGATTGAAAAGAGAAGTTAGAAATTTCAGTACTTCTGATACGGAAATAGTGATGGGATCCAGACACCGGAGTTGAGCCCAAATAGCAAATCTTTTCCATTTGCTAGAATACAATTTCTTTGTAGCAGACTTGTGGGCCGAAGATAAAATGTGTACAACTTCCGGATCCAAGGTATGACTCCTGACTATAGTCGGAAGAGGAGGAGCCAAGCCGTCAATTTTAAGGTGTGTAGGGACTGGTGGAGTAGTCCCGACTGATGAACCAATAGGTCTGGGATCTGATCCAGGAACCATGGACCTTCCAGAGCATATTTCTGAAGATAGGGGAACCATACTTGACTAGGCCAGTAAGGGGCAACTAAGATCATTTTGCTCCCCAAGAGAGATGCCTTTTGGATCACCCTGGGAAGGAGAGGAACTGGGGGAAAGGCATAAAGCAAGCTGGTGGGCCACGGACGGGCTAGTGCATCCATAGGGCTCTTCCCCGGAGCCGGGGTGAGGGAGAAGAACTTTTTGCACTTCGCATTCAGTGGAGTCGCGAAGAGGTCGCAACACGGAACTCCCCATTTGCTGAAAATCTGATTTGCAACTGTAATGTTCAGAGACCATTCCTGTGGAGAGAGGATAGTTCTGCTCAGTCTGTCGGCTATCACATTGGACTTGCCCGGGATATGAGTACCCACTAGAAAGCGTTTGGTTGACACTGCCCATTCCCAAACTCTCATGGCCTCTCTGCAAAGGGGATAGGATCTGGTCCCTCCCTGTTTGTTCAGGTACCAGATCACTGACATGTTGTCGGAGTGAACAGCAATTACGCCTTGAGGGAGGTAATCGTGAAGGGCTTGAAGGAACAGAAGCACCGCCCTCATTTCTAGAATGTTGATATGAAGTAAGGTCTCTTCTGGATGCCATTTGCCTTGGACTGACCTGCCCAGGGAATGCCCCCCCACCCCATCTGGGAGGCGTCCGTGGTCAAAGTGGCCACAGGAGGAGGTGGAACAAAGGGTCGTCCCTGATCCAGATTGGAGGGCACCAGCCACCAGCGAAGGTCCCGTTTGCAGGCTTCCGTGATCCATATGGGGTGACTGAGAGGGAGTTCTTGAAAGGACCACTGAGCTGAAAGAAGCCACTGGAGAATTCTCATGTGCAACCTTGCTAGGGGAACTAGAAGAACCGTGGCGGACATGGATCCCAGTAGCTGCAGGACCATTCTGGCTGGGGCTTTGGATCTGGGAATTAATGCTCGAACTTGAGCCTGTATGGTTTGTATCCTGTCTGTAGGTAGATAGACCCGCATTCGGTTTGAGTCTATCTCTACTCCGATGAATCTTATGCGTTGAGATGGCAGCAACACAGACTTTGGCCAATTGAAGGTGATTCCAAGGGAATTGCCCAGTGAAATCATTGCTTGCAGGCTCCGCAATAGTAGATGCTTAGAGGTGGCAGTTAGGAGCTAGTCGTCTAGATACGGAAACACCTGGAATCCTAGACTTCTCAGGTGAGCAGTCACGACCGACAAACATTTGGTGAACACCCTGGGGGCTGTGGTGAGACCAAAGGGCAGCGCGCGGAACTGAAAATGACTGCCTCCTAGGCTGAAGCGCAGATGTCTCCTGGACGCTTGATGCACCATGATATGGTAATAAGCGTCCTTGAGATCTATGGAGCACATCCAAACACCTTTCTCCAGCAATGGGAGAATGGTTTGTAGGGTGACCATTCGGAACTTGGACTTTTTGGCTGAATGGTTTAGAATGCTGAGATCCAAAATGGGCCTCAAGTCCCCGATCTTTTTTGGCACCAAAAAGAATCTTAAGTAAGTCCCAAATCCGATCTGGTCTGCGGGGACCGGTTGGATGACTCCTTTTTGCAGCAGCTTTGAAACTTCTGAGGCTGCAGTTTCCCGTTGACTGGGTGGCGGGTCCGGGATTTTTTTGGACTGAGGTACAGAGTGAGAGAAAGGGATAGCGTAACCTCCGGCGATAATTCGAAGCACCCATCGGTCCTGAGTGATACCTTCCCAGGCTTTTAGGTGCCTCGAAAAATGACCCCTGACTGGCTCCGGAGCTGCACAGTCAGGCAATCCCTCAGGGACTGTGAAAGGCTGAAGAGCCACGAAAGGACTCGTGGTCTCCAGTGTTGCGAGGGCCTCTGCCGCCTCTGGGACGGCGTCTTCCAGAAGAATTTCCCCCTCCCCTGCCTCTGGTAGGGGGATCGTCCTGCTGTGAGGGGTAAGACTTCTGAGATCTACAGAACCACATTTTCCCTCCTCTTTTAGCCTTGGGGTAAGGCCGAAAGGGAGTGGAAAATCGTGCCCCTACGGCAGTCAAAGTCTTACCTTCTTGCTCGCAGCGGGTCAGTGTGTCCTTTACCTTGGGTCCAAACAAGGAGGACCCATCAAAGGGGGCGTCGGCAAAGGAAGACTTAAAGGCCTCCGCAAAATGACACAGGCAGAGCCAGGCTTGTCTCCGTAGAGCAATGTCTGTACCCGCCGCTCTACTCGCCCCTTCGGCCGCATAAGAAATGAGTCTCATGGATGAGTTTGATATGGACGACAGCGTAGCCAGCTGAGAGCCAACCGTCTGGGCCAGCTCCTCAGGCAGGTTACCCAAGAGGGTCTCGGAAAGTTCTTTAATCAGATCCCTCTGAAATCTGGTAAAGTGCATGAGATAGTTCAAGGACCTTAATGTAAAGGCCGCTGAACTTAGGGTGCGCTTACCGTACCGATCCATGCTCCTAGACTCCTTATTAGGAGGATGGACGGACATCGAAGCCTCTGCTACATCTTGCTGGGTAGCAGATGCCACCACCAAAGCATCTACAGCCACACCTTTCGTCAGAAACTCTTTTTCCGGGAGTGCTGACAGGAACTTATTAGGACGAGCAGGCACCGGTTCCACAGAGTCTGGGTGTTCCCACGCCCTTCGACAGATCAAATCCAAGAGCTCGTCGAAGGGCGGAGACACCCAGGAGGCGGAGGGCTGAGCCTCGAAGGCCTTAAGGAACACCGACTCATCAGCAGAAGGGGGTTTGGATTGCCAGCCGCCTCGTTGTTTAAGGGCTTCCAGGATGTCTGCAAAGGAGACATCATCTGAGAACGACTTAGGGGACCCCTCTGCATCATAGAGATCAGTGTCTGATGTAAGAGACTCATCAGGGGAGTCGACGTGCTTCCTCTTGCACGATCTTTTCCTGGGGGGTTCCTCCGAAGAAGCTTCAGAGGGACCTCCAGGAGGGGGGGAAACCCCAGTGGGGGTAACCTCAGGCCCCGGGGCTCTGCTGTCTAAGGACAGGGGGACTGCCAAAGACCCAGTCTCAGTATGCAGGGAAGGAGCTGGGGAGACCGTGGAGGTAGCCAAAGAAGATTTGGCTAACGCACTCATAGCCCTGAAGGTGGGACCACCAGAATCCTGGGAAGGTCCCACCTCCGTGGCCACAACGGTAGACGGCACTCCCGCAGCCGACGCACCGAGAGGAAGGCTTGGGACCGAAAACACCAGTCCCGAAGCGTCCCCCCCAGGGCCGACAGAAGTCCGCGTACCGAACTCCGACTCAAGAGCCAGAGTTGGAGTAAGGGTCGGGCCCGACCCGAAAACCTCCACCGGTTCCACCAGCACCGGCTCCAACGGTGCCGAGGCTGTTGGAGGAGGAACCACAGTAGCAGGGTGGACCATCGGCTCTGAAACCGAATGGGCTGGAGCCGAAACTAACTTTTGAAACAGGCTGTTGGAGGAGGAACCACAGTAGCAGGGTGGACCATCGGCTCCGAAACCGAATGGGCTGGAGCCGAAACTAACTTTTGAAACACCGAAGACTGGAAAAGTCTTAGGAGCACCCTGTCGATGTCAGAATCAGACATCTTGGAGGATCTAGATGACACCGATCGGGTCCGAACCGATTTCTCCATCGGCTCCATAGGACTAGGGGACCGGCTCCGAATGGATTCGATTACTATCGGTTCCGAGGGAGATCTCAAAACAATTTCCCTTGGTGCCGATGAGGACTTCGGCGCCGAAGGGGAAGAGTCTGAGCCAGCAACCCTCATCGGCTCCAAAATCAGTGGAGCCGATGAAGGTGACCCGCCTCTCGATGCCCCAGTCCTCGGCTCCGAAACCAGAGGGGTCGAGACTGGAGGCATCGAGGCAGACCATTCAGCCCTCGCCTCCGAAGTCCGTGGAGCCGATGGAGAAGCCTGCCTAGGTTTTTTGGCAGTCGGTTCCGACAGACTGGTCGGAGCCGACGCTTTTTTCTTTTTTCGTAGGAGAGGAAGATAAAGCCTCCTCGAAGGATGGCTTGATCAGACCTTTTAAAATTAATTTATTCTTCCTCTCCTGGAGGACTCTCGAAGAAAAGGCGTGACACACGCTACAGGACTCTTGTAGGTGCTTGGCGCCTAAACAATAAACGCACGAGGAGTGGTCGTCCGTTATGGACATTTTATAACCACACCTCGCGCACTTTTTAAACCCAGAGGGTCTATGTTCCTTAGACATGCTGACTAACCCTAAGAAACAAGAATTAATTACACAGAAAGAGAAACTAAGAAAGTTTTAAGTTTTTTTTTTTTTTTTTTTTTTTTTTTTACACAAAAACCAGTTCACGAACTAGTAGCACAAACACATAAAATGAGGGTCAAGACCCTCTAACTTAAGCAGGTACTTGACCACTAAAACACAAAACGCTAGATAGTAATAGGGGAAGGCCCCTCTAACTTAAACGGGAAACCTTCCCTTAACGAAAAAACACAATTTTCTCAACAAATATTTTTCAAACACACTCATACAACAACGATAGCAAACAGCTTTTGGGTTCAAATTAACAAATTTTCTGACAGGAAAAGTCTGAATAAAACAGTACTTAGCCCAGCCAAGTTTGAGACCACGTCCTAGCTTGTAAGCGGCAAACGAGATCTGGGGGATTAGTGGTGGTGCATCCTGGGATAAGAAATAGCTCAGCCAATAAGAGGCCTCACTCTATAGCATAGCGTGCCGAGTCGGAGCCGAGGGATCGGCTCCGAGCCCATCAGTACTGAATGTAGGCGAGATAGGATCACATAACATCTTGCTCATTTTCCTGGAGATTAGCAAAGCTTGTAGTCCTAGCCTGCATTCCAGAAGTGTTTTACTTTGTTTTTGTTTGAATGGTACTGAATACAAATACTTTTGATTGCTTAAACCTTACTTAAGTTATTTTTTTTTGTTTCCTGCCTTTATTTGTGCATTTCACTGAATTTATTTTTGTAAAACTGTTCTTCCTGTCACTGTTAATGCTTTGAAATTACCTTGAGCAAGGAATTTCCAGTTGTAAGTGGTTTGTGTTAGCAATGTACTTGTGGGACTCTACTACTGTGTTTCCACATCAGGAGGACTGGGTTTATTCATCTTGTGGCAGGAGGTGCCAGGTCTGAGTTGGGAAAAACACAAAAGGACTTGTAGAGTAGTAATTTTATTTGCCAGAGGGCTTGTTTAGTTTTCTTGGGGGGGGGGGGTTCTAAGCTGCTGTAAATTTTGCATGTTTGTGTGGGTTAGCAGTGCCCTGTACAATAGCTAATACTTGCAAAGCAAATTTTCGCTGTAGAGCATTCCACAAAACTGTAACCTGTAAAGTGTAAATGTTGTGCAAATACCTTTTGCGCCAACAAGCTTTGAGCAGTGTCAAGAGCAGTCCACAAAACTGTAACCTGTAAAGTGTAAATGTTGTGCAAATACCTTTTGCGCCAACGAGCTTTGAGCAGTGGCAATGCCTACAGATTTAGTAGAAGTATTGTGTTAACATTAAAGTTAGTAGAATTTAGTACTGTTCAGCATGTTCTGCCCAAATAAAGCACCAGTATTAATCTACACAAGCAAAGCACCCTTAATAGCCTTAATGTACTACCCCCTCGCAGCTCACACATGAAAAGACTGGACTGTATGGATATGAAGTTTCCTAACTTCTTTGTAACCAGCTTGGTGGATATGGGTATCTTGAGTCAGTGCAGCAATTGGCTCATGTTTACTGATAGCCTAGTACTTGCCTATCTGCCCAAGGGCATCTGTAAGCCTAGACATGTGTTGGCTTTCGCCACCCCCTTAGATTAGTTCCCTGTGACTCGGTCCAGCAGAGCCATTAGTTCCCTGTGTCTCTGTCCAGCAGAGCCATCCCCGGGGTAAATTTTCTGTTTTCTATCCACTCGTCAAGGTTTCTCTTGAAGAGTGTTAGGGGCTCTGCCTAATGTAGATTGGAATCCTGTTCCAAAGCAAGGGGAGTCTCTAGGACAGGAATCTATCCCTCCAGCACATCCTATTTATCATTGTGAGGTTTAGATCCCTAGAGCGTGTGGCTCTTGGGGATGTTTTTTTTTGGTGGAGCATGTCCATCAATTCTGGGTTGGACATGGCCTTGTATGTCAGGCAGAGATCACCTCTCAGCGGTATGCAACTGAGTACAGCTGGAGTTTCTTCATTCAGGCTGCATAGGCATATGTTTGAGGCCAGTAATCCTCTTGGTGAGGTACTTCTGTGGTCTTTCCAGCTGTTGCAGGTGTCTTGTAAGGTACATCCCAAATGGGGCGTTGTACTCTATGATGGGTCTGATGAGTAAAGTGGCACAATAACCTCTCTTTGTTCTAGATGCAGACCCTTTTGTGATTAGGTGGGCCACATAGAAGGATTTTCTAACCACCTTGGCAATATGATTATCAAAGGAGAGATTACTATCTACTTGGGTCCCCAGATCCCTTATTACATTTTCTGTATTTAGGGGTCTACCATGCATGTGGTAGTTCACGAGTACTTTGTTTTTTCCAAAGGGGATGACTGCATTCTTTGGCATGTAGCTTGAGGCCATGATTTTGACACCAGGTATCAGTCTCAGTGAGACCCTTCTGGAGGATGTCTATCAGCTGGCGAGTCAGTTATGGCCCCCAGTTTGCAGTAGTCTGTGAACTTGGTCAATCATAGTCCTCCTGTGCTTGCCAGTACCTCTGAGAATTATGTACCGAACAGGAGGGATCCCGGGACTGAACCCTGGGGGACACCACTTGTAACTGGTTTAGAGTCTGACCTAGAGCCTGCAACTCACTGTGTGGGTTCTATCCATGAGCCAATTGGCAACCCATCTCATGACGTAGGGGTATATGTTCAGGCTGGTGAGCTTGTCTATAATACCAGAATGGGGAATGGTGTTGAAAGCCTTTGCAAGGTCTAGGTAGGCTGTGTGAACCACCTTTCCCTCGTCTAAAGCCTTGGTAACTGTCTCAAAGAAGTCCACCAGGTTTAGGAGGCATGATCTGCCCTTAAAGCCAAACTGGGTAGGGTCCAATGTTTTTCAAGGTTTCCAGTGTCTCTGTTAATGAATTCCATGATGCGCTCCATAGCCTTGCAGACCAGGCTTATAGGGTGATAGTTCCCGGGGTCCGTTGTGGCTCCACCTTTGTGGAGTGAGATAATGGTTTCTGTGCGCCACTTTATGGGTACGTAGCCTGTAGAGAGGCTGAGTTTGAACAGTGTGTTCAGGTGAGGGGTTAGTTCATTTTGGAGCTCATGTAAGACAGTCTAGGACACCATCTGGTCCCATTGAAGCTGTATTTTTGGCTTTGGATAGAGCTGTTTTAACCTGTGTCCGTGATTGCCGGGGCACTACATTCTTCTGGTATGGTTATGGGCCCTTTAGGGGGTGGGGGGTGAAGTTTTCACTAAACCTGTCTGCCAGAATGTTGGCAATATCAGTCGGTTCAGTGTATTTTGTGCCATTCTGCACTAACTCAGCGCAGATATGAGACTTTCCACTTAAGTTCTTGACATGGCTAAAGAATGCTTTGTGGTTATCTTTGGAGTCCTTGGAAATTTTTCTTTCGAAGCTACCCTTGGATGATTTTATGAGGGGTCATAGTGTCTTGCTGATACTAATCAGGGATGTCTTTCCTTCTTGGGATTTTACTCTCTTCTGCACTATTTTTCACCTTCTATTGTATAGCTTGTTTATGGCAGGGGTCCACCAGACTGGTTTCCTTTTCTTGGAGGAGGGAGTCTTGGTTTTGCTTGGGATAGCACGATCCATGCATTCGTGCAGGTGCTCAGAGTGCCTTTGTAAGGGATTCAGCAGCTTGGACAGCATTGCCCTTTAGCATGGGGGCTATGAACCTTTCCACCTCTGTGTTAAGTAACATGAAGTTTGCTTTTGAAAATGTTTTCATGGTGGTTTCCTTGATTGGGGGTGGGGCTGAATGTGGATATCCAGAGTGGCGGAATGTGGATATCCAGAGTGTTTAGTCTATGGAATGATCTAACCAGCGGGGGTTTGACCTCCGGTGTAGAACACTGGACGCCCATGTTGCTGATGACCAGGTCCAGTATGTTGTCACCTCTGGTGGGGATGTTGACCAGTTAATCCAGGACGTTCGAGTTTATAAATTCTAGGAAGCGTTGGGCAAGGGAGTTAGTACTTGAGTAGTTCTCCCAGTTATTGTTTGGGTAATTGAAATCGCCCAATATTAGGGCATTTGGTAGGACCTTCATATTTTCCAGTGTCTCCAGAAATGCAGAATGGGGGTCCTGCGTCATGGTGGGTGATCTGTAGCAAGCTGCAATTTGAATTGCTGTTTTGCCCATTGTTGGTTGCACATGGATGATCTCTGAGGCATTGTGCTGTGCCACTAACCTGGAGGTGTGGGTATCCTTGATGAATATGGATACACCACCACCTTTTGTGTTTCGGTCCAGGTTCTGTGATCAAAAAGTATGGTATGAGTTGTACCTGGTAGTGTTTGGGTGCTCTCAGGAGCCTTAAACTAGGTTTATATTACTGCACAGATATCAATGGTTCTCCATACTGATGAGTGCCTCGAGTGCATGCATTTTGAGGTTTAAAACTTCTGGCATTGAGTAGCATTACCCCCAGTTTTTGGTTACTTGTGCTATTTACAGTGGTGGGTTTGTCTTTTGAGCCTTGCCTAAAAAAGGCACTATGGGGGTGGCAAAAGCCTTGGCCAGTATTCAAAAGCCTAAGGGTGACAGGTGCAAGCCATCTCTTGTGAAGCAACGTGGCTTATCGAGCATGTCATCCCAGGTGGATGCATGGATGGATACTGGATCCCCTTTGAATGACACCAGAAACTTAGCCAATTGTTTAAATTGATCTTTTTTTTTTCTTTATACTGTGGAATCATTCCTGATTAGGGCAGGATGCTACTCAGGGTTAGGGTCTTACCAGCCTGGGCTATGTGATCAGAGAGCTCTTCCATGTTTCTCTTCATGTAGTCCAGGGAGTTACGTCTCAGGTTATTCACATCACCATGGACAATGACAGAGTTGAATTTGTACTTGTTCTGGAGTGACCCGAGTGCTTGTGTTATGTGGCGGAGCCTGGCGCCCGACAGGCAGCTGACTGTAACCTTCTCATTGTCCAGCCTAGTTAGTGAGACATCAGTGTGCCTGACTATGGAGTCTCCTATTACTAGTGTGTTGGGTATGTTATTTTGCCTTAAGAGCTGTGATTATGTGAATTTTGTGTTTCATGGTTTGTGATGTGAAGGTTGCTTGGGTGTCTACTTTGGAGGTCTTTGTTGCTTTTGCAGATTTTTATTTAGAGCCTCCCAGTATGTTTTTGTGTATTTGCGTGTGTTATTTGCCGGTGTTGGTTTAGTAGGTCTGTGTGAGACTGGTGGTGTGTTGCAAATATTTTCCTTCTTCTCTTGACTGTCAGTTCCAGTCTTGGGTTGAGAGAGCTTTGCCTCCAGTTTGGCTGTATAGTTGCATCTCTCACATATATTAGTGTTTGGTGGTAGGATGTGAGGGTTGTCTGCGTACATGAGGCAATTGTAACAGTCTCAAAATGCCCAGATTCACCATTTGGACTGGAGAGTACACCTGAAACTGCCCTTTGGACATGCCTGAATAGGTAAAGTGAGCTGTTTTACTGATTAGCTGGTAGGGACAAATAGACAGCCTTGTCCTTCTGGACAGTATAGGAGGTCTAGTGCTAGGGTTAACTAGTGCTTACTATGAGTTTTGAGCAAGTGCTAGGCTGTGAAATTAATGGTTTGAGTGCTTACATTGAAAGTTTGTCAGAAATTAGAGAGATGGAAATTAGCACAAAATGGCCAATAAACTACTAATTTCTAGGCTACAGCAAACAAGGCGCACAAATTTCTGAAAGAAACCGATCAAATAAGCGGGCACAATAAGCCTTTAACCAGAAATTCCCAGCTCAGAAGGGCAGAATCTAGCCTCTCTTCCCACAAGAGTGCAGACTACAAACCTTCTTAATGTAAAATAACTGGCTTGCAGCCAAAGTGCTTAAACCAGAACTAATGTGCTTTTAGAATAACAGACACTGAGCCTTCAACCAGCAATTCCCAACTTAGAAGGATGTAAGTTACTAAGCTACCTGTCCTGCCTCAACAATGCAGTCCACAAACCTTCTTAATGTAAAACAACTGGTTTGAAGCCCAAGTTAAACCAAAAGGCTTAGAATAACAGTTACAATTTAACCAGGCTACTACCGAGCAATAATAACTGCAGCAAAATAATACAATTGAGTACTTTTAAGAAGAAACACAAGCAAAATAAGGTAAAGTGGGAAGAAACACAATTACAGTAAAGTGCTATTTTATTTATATATAACAATAGAATTTAAACAAATTACCCAATTAACCAGTAAAAAAACCTCAAAACTGAGCCCTGTACCAGCAGTCTTTAATCTGACAAGTTCTAACCGCACACTCCTGCCATGAGGGTGCAGGTGCAGAGGAGCCTTGTCCAAAACAGATGGCTTGGATTAGTGCTCGAGTTATAAAAACAAAGCTAGATTCAGCAGGCCTGAATCTAGTCTATGCTACAGCAGACAAGGGCACCAATATCAGAAAAAAAAAATGTTCAAATGAGCAGGCACAGTAAGCCTTTAACCAGAAATTCCCAGCTTAGAAGGGTAGAATCTAACCTCTCCTCCCACAAGAGTGCAGACCACAAACCTTCTTAACGTAAAATAACTGGCCTGGAGCCCAAGTGCTTAAACCAGAACTAATACACATTTAGAATAACAGACACTGAGCCTTCAATCAGCAATTCCCAACATAGAAGGATGTAAGCTACCTGTCCTGCTACAACAGTGCAGACCACAAACCTTAATGTAAAATAACTGGTCTGAAGCCCAAGTGCAATAACCAAAAGACTTAGAATAACAGTTACAATTTAATCAGGCTACTACCAAGCAGTAATAAATGCATCAGAATAAACACAATTGAGTATTTTTAAGAAGAGGCAAAAGCAAAATAAGGTAAAGTAGGAAGAAACACAAATACAGTAAAAGCAGATAAAGTGCATTTTTTTTTCTATATAACAGTAGAAAACAAGCAAACTGATTTGAACAAATTACCCAATTAACCGGTAAAAAAATTCAGACCTGAGCCCTGTTCCAGCAGTCACCACTTAATCCTTAAAAGAATCAGATGTAGTATGCAAGCGGTATACATTTTTACACACTGATATTGGAGGCTAAACTGTTGCATATAAGCCGACAGATTGTCAAAATCACATACCCATAACACCAACCTCACGTTGACTGTGTGTGCTGTGTACTAACATATGCTGAGGCATTTAAAAGCAGTCTTACTAAATGACAAAGGTCACCTAGACCACCTTTGGTCAAAGCTATGCCTCAGCAAGCCCAAAAAGTCACACAGAACAAACACCACCTAATACCTCACATACTGTCACTGGAGCCCCAAACATTAAGCCCCTAAGGCAAGCAGACACCCTTCCCAAGATTCTTATCATAGGGGATTCCATTGTAAGATATACTGATGCCCTTCTAACAAGGCGAAGATAACTTGCTTGTCTGGAGCCAGGATCTCTGAGATCACGCATGCAGTGAAGTCAGTATGCTACAGGTACCAGTATGATTCCATGTAGGTGTAAATGACTCTATGAAGAGAGACACTGTGGAGTTTTCAGACTCTGTCTGGTATGAGCCTGACTCTGAGCAGCATATTACCATCTCCAAGGGTGATGCCACAATATGAGCAAAACAATGATTTATTTTTCAACAGCTGGCTGTCTTTCTGGTGTCATTCTAAGGGGATCCAATATTCGTCAGCTTCGGAAGACATGGTCAATAGACCCCATTGCTTTGCCAAGGATAGTCTGTATCTTTCCCCTCTAGGCTTTCGAATACTGGCTAAGGCTTTATCTGCCCTCTTGGGAGTCTTTTCAGGTTAATGCATAATTGACAGACTTACCGACATTGCAAATAAAACCTAAAGGTGTTACTGCTCAGTGCTAGGAGTCTAAACAACCTGTCTTCATTCTGAAGAATATAGACATGTGCCATTAGCGAGATGTGTTTTAAATCAGCAGAAAGTACTCTGATATTGCAAGGCTTGAGTGCCTTCCACACATTTAAACCCTCTGCTGCACAGACGGGAACAAAAAGTGGAAGAGTCTTACTCTTGTTTTAGCAACAAGCATTAACTCTAGGTTGGTTAAACAGAAGATGCCCTGGAGTTTATCCATGTACAAATCACCATAGATAAAGTTCCATACCATGTCCTAGCAAGCTGCAGATATCTTTTATGTCCCTAGAATCCCATAGCTTATATTTAGACCTACTGGGGACACTCGCCATACCCTATTCATGGGAGACTTTAACCACCCATCTATAGACTTTGAAATGCACACTGTCTCATACGCTTAGCACAATATTCCTGGACTTTTAAAACAAATACCCTTAACCAGATAGTGCACTAACCCATCAGAGGTTCAAGCATACTGGACCTGGTACTCATTAATATGGATGAGTTCTGCAACCCACCCACCCCCCCAGCCCCGGTGAGGTTGGACCATAAAGCTGCCTCCTTCAAAATAAAAATCAACTCCGTCACCCCAGCAAGCCCTGTATTAGCTGGAAACTATTCCAAAGCAAACTACAGCCGATTAACCGATTATCAAAATTCCGTGCCCTCCCAACCCTGAGTTCACAGCAGCCTATGCAGAATTGTTCAGAGACCCTATACAACCATGTGAATGGCAGTGTAGAGTCTGCTGTACCTACTAGAAGTAAGCCACAAAAATACCCTTAATAACAAACCGCACTAGTGGAATCCTTAATGGGGTATATAACAAAAGAAAAAAGTCATGGCTAAAATCAGGTAGAGTAACTCCCATAATAAAAGTTCTCTAATTAAACTAAACAGGAAACTAAGAGGAGTAATTAAGTACAAGGCCAATCATTAGGTTAAGATAGCCTTACAGGCTAAAGACAATAGCAAGGCCTTCTAATCGTTATGTCCAAAACCTCAAAGGCAGTGCACACACCAGTGTGACAAACTGGTTGTCAGTGGTGCAACCTTCACTGAGCAGAGTGGCGTAGCATATTTGCTGTGCTGACAAATTTGGCTCAAACTTCACCCCACGTCTCCGTGAAATACTGACTAGCATACCCCCAACTATTAACAAGGAGAGGGTCCCAGCAGCATTCGCTAATGCCAAAATGCCTCAGTGGGCCCTCACAATATCCTGGGATGCCTCCTAATTAGCTGTGAATGTGACCTATCAGGACCACTAGAGTCACTTTATGAACTATAGCCTCAAAATAGGCTTTGTACCATGAGAATGCAGCACTGCAACAGTTGGATGGACCATCAATCAACCTTGGAAACTGCAGACCTATTGGTCTAATCTGTAAAGCCATGGAACAAATTATCAGAGAAGTAATTAACTATGACATAGGCAGTCTTCAGACACTGAATCCAACCCACATTGGCTTTGTCAAGAGAAGATCATGCATACTAAATTTGTTGGCCTTCTTTGAGAAGGTCACCAAGGCAATGGATGAGGGTAAAACTTTGCATGCTACTTACCTGGCTAAGATGTTTGATACAATACTCTACTTGCATATAGTTGAACTCACTGGACTGGGCGTAACCCCTACATAACTCTCTGGATTGCCAGCTGGCTCACAGACAGGACCCAGGAAGCCAGGATTAGTGATACCACCTCCACTAAGAGATTGGTCACTAGTGAGGACCCTCGGGGCTCTGTGCTGGAACCACTCCCATTTCCCATCTACTACTTAGAAGTAAAGGCTAATGTCAATGGTCTTTGGCTGGCCAAGTTTGCAGATGACTGCAAATTGGGAGCTATCATAGATGTTATCCATGACATCTAACACACACAAATGACTGGTGACAAAGTCACAGACTAACACAATGCTAAGAAATTCATTATAGTGCCTTTTGGGAAAACTGCCACCCAGGCTAATTACAATAGACACCCCTAAGAGTTGACCCAGTAGTCTGGGATGTAGGAACATAAATAGACAGTAATCTGGCCTTTGACCAACATGTGGTCAAGGTAGTAAGAAAATGTATTCTCTGTTGCCCAACTTATAAGGTCCAAGGAAGTCACAGTGCTGCTTTATTCAGCCCTTCTCAGACTTGAGTGTAATGCCCCCTTCATCATGTACCTAACACGACATGCAACAGTTGCAATGCCCACAAAGGTTCCTTACCAGGAGAATCCAGGGTATAAACTTATTGTTCTGTATGGCTCACCTTAAAGCCCTGTCTCTATACTCTTGTCTCCTAAAGGTTATTGAGAGGCAATCTGTGCCTGGCATAATCTGATACAGCTCTTTTGAACCTTTTGCACATCCACAAAACTAACAGCATCAGAACATTACAGTTGAATACACTTACCATAAATGTAGATGTTCAAGTGTATTCACTGTTGCAGTCATCACCTGTGGGTTATCCCTGCTGTGGTAGCCCTCGGCCAGCCTGAATACCAGAGTCAATGTTTTTCTGCGTCGGCTGCTGTCGCTTGTTGACTGATGTCAGGTTGTCAGTGCTATAAAGCAAGACAGCTGATGCCATTACGTCAGTTTTTCTTGCCCTAACTGGTCAGAAGCCCAAGGAAATATAAACGTAAGAAGCTTATGTCTCCCTAAGGAAAGAGGATATAAGGAGGAAGGAGGGAGTGAAACCAGGACTGCAACAGTGAATACAATCAAACATCTACATTTATGGTAAGTGTACACAACTGTACTATGTTCTTCATGTTTCACTGTTGCAGTCATCACCTGTGGGAGGATTTCCAAAACTGAGGAGAGGGGGTGGTAGGATTAGTAAGAGACCTAGGTATGGGTCAGCATGCCCTGCAGAGGCAAACCCTGCCCTAGCCTTAGAGAAAAGAGGCAAGTGGTAATGCTTGGTAAAACTATGGACAGAAGTCCAGGTGGCAGCTTCCAAGATGTCCCTGGTGGGAACTCCTCTGAGGAATGCTGTGGAGATGGAGGCTGCCCTAGTGGAAAGGGTACAAATAGTCTTAGGGGTGGTTTCTTATGTAATCTGTAGCAGAAATGGATACAGTGTAATATCCATTTGGAAATGGTTTACTTGGAAATGGGCTTCCCCTCTGCCCCTGGGACAAAGCTGACAAGAAGTTAGTCTGTTTTCCTGAAGGGTTTAGTACAGTCCAGGTAGGATCTGAGCTGTCTGTGCCCATCTAGTGAGTGCAGAATTCTTTCCCCCTTGTTTTGAGTGTTAGGAAAGAAGGTGGGTAGATGTATGGCCTGGTTGAGAGTCACATTAGTTACCATCTTGGGCATAAAGGAGGGGTTAGTCCTCAGGGAGACCCTATCTGCATGGGAAATGACAAAGTGCTCAATGGCCACAAGTGCCTGAAGTTCTGAAACCCTTCTAGCTGAGGTGATAGGTAGTAGAAAAGCAGTCTTCCAGGAGAGGTATCTCAGTTTTGCTGAAGCAGCAGGTTCAAAGGGTGGTAAGGTTAGTTTTTCCAAAACATAATTCAGGTCCTAGGCTGGGGTGGGTGGCCTTCTGGAAGGTCTGATATTAGAATCCCCTCTGAGGAATTGTTTAATGGAAGGATGTGATCTGTATCAAAATGAGCTGAAATGGCTGATGTGTGGATTTTAATAGACGAGAAGTAAAGGCCAGTATTGAATAACTCCGCTAGGTAGTCCAGGGTAAGAGGGATGGAAGGTTGTGAGGCATTGTCCCCTCTGGACTGGCTCCAGGAGCTTTCCTGCATAAGATTTTCTGGTGCTGGGCCTTCTAGCCTTTGATAATTCCTTGGACCTGTTTACTTGTTTGCCTTGTTTGTTTGTTTGCGAGTCTGGGTGCAGCATTCCCTCCCCCTACCTAAGTCAAGAGGTCTGACATCAGGGGAAGCTGCCTGGGAGGCTGTAATAGGCTGTGCAGTAAGGTGTACCAGTGCTGTCTGGGCCAATCTGGAGCAATGATGATGGTCTCTGGTCTCTCCTCCCTTATCTTGATCATTACCTTGGGAATGAGAGGCAGAGAATGGGTACACAATGAGGGAGTTCCAGGGGAGGGTCAAGGCCTTCACCTACCACACTAGGTAGGTGGTGATACTCCCTGGTACAGAATTTTTTCAGCTGGTGGTTGAGGTGCAAAGCAAAGAGATCCACCTCTAGAGTTCTCCACTCCTGAGTGACTTGCAAAAAGATATTTCTGTGGACCTGCCATTCGTGAGGGTCCAGTAAGTTTCTGCTTAAGTCATCTGCCATGGTGGTGGTGATCCCTGGTAGGTATTGGGCTATTAGGTGTAATCCCATGGAGGAGGCTGTCAGCCAGAGGTTCATGGCTAGCCTGCACAGAGGGTAAGATTGGGTCCCTCCTTGTTTGTTGATGCACCACATTACTGTGGTGGTGTCTGTTTTGATAACGAGAACCCCTGGCCTGAGATGGGGTTTGAAGGATGTCAGAGCCTTTTGTACTGCCATCATTTCCTTCTGGTTGATGTGTAAGAGAAGGTGCTGTGCATCCCAAAGACCTTGGGTGCACCTGCCTGCTAATTGAGCACCACAAGCAATGTCAGAGGATTTGGTGGTGATGGCCTGCCCTGTTGGACGGAGGGTAAAGGAAGACCCTTGTTCTTGGCTCAAGCCCCTGCCCAGCAGAGAAACTATGCCCTTATACAGGGGATCAGAGGGAGAAAGTTCTCTAGAGGCAGAGTGTGCTGACACCAAAGTGTTCTTTAGATACCACTGAAGTTTTCTCATGTGAAACCTGGCCAGAGGAATTAGAAAGATGCAAGATGACATGTACCCCAAGGCTTACAGGAACTTCTCTCACAGTGAGGTGATTTCTGGAAACCAGCTGGGTAAAGTAGAGAGACAGGAAGCTCTGCTTTTCTGGGGATAGAAGGCCATTTGGGATGCTGTATCCAGCAGTGCTCCAAAGAAAATGATCTTCCTGGAGGGTGTTTGCTTTGATTTCTTCTTCTTGATGGCGAACCCTAAGGAGGTTAGAGGGTTTTGACAAAGAGGAGGTCCTGGAGCAGCTTTTCTCTGCAGTCTGCCTGAATGAGTCAGTTGTCCAGATAAGGGTAAATCTGTATATTTTGGGGCTAAGCATTTGGTGAATACCCTGGAAGCAGATAAGTGAAAGGGTAGCGCAGACAACTGAAATTGTTGTGAGCCTGCTCTGAAGAGGAAAAACAACCTCTGACTGCTTATGAGGAATTTCCTGCAGGATTCCCTTATGAGGATGTGGAGGTAGGCATCTTTTAGTTCTAAGGTCATTAACCACACATTTTTTGTAAGCATAGGCAGCAGCTGCTGCAAAGTTAACATTTTAAATTTGGGGATCACCAGGGAGGTGTTCAGAATGGATAGATCCAGGATGGGGTGCCACATGCCCTCTTCTGGGAACAAGGAATAGTCCTGAATAAAAGCCTTTGCCTGTTTGATCTGAGGGGACAGGTTCTACTGCCCCTTGGGATATGAGAGTTTGGACTTGTTTCAATGCCTCTGCCCACTGATTTGGAGGTTAGTCTGGGTACCCTCTTGGAATTGGGAATTCATTGAAAGAGAAATGGTATCCCTGAAAAATTATCTTTAAGACCCATTGGCCCTTTTTTTTTTATACAGAAAGCCAATTTTCTTTGCAAAGGGAGAGCCTTCCTCCTAGCTTTTGGTGAGTGAAAGGAGGGCAGAGGGGGGAGAGGTAGTCACTGAGAGTTTTTGCCATAGAGGGATGGCTTAGAACTCCATGCTTTTGGAGCGGAGGCGGTCCACTGTTTGGTTCTCTGCTGTCCCTGGGATAATAGTCTGGGTAGTCTGTTCCTGTGGGGCTTACCTTGCCCCTGTCTGCTAGGTGCAGGAAGGGACCAGTGATTAGAGGAAAAATTCCTGCTGAACCTAGGAGGTTGTACCTGAACGAAATCTTTTACTGTTTGCATAGATTTTGCTTTGTCTTCCATTTAAGCACCTCTTCTGCTTTTACTCCAAACAAGCGGTCCTTATCCGAAGGTGTATCAATTAATTTAGACTTGACATGATCAGGGAGAGTTTGTTCCTTCAACCGTGCATGCCTCCTAATGACAGATCCTGACACTGCTGCCCTGCTTGAGGCTACTGGGGTGTCATATCCACAGTGTAATGAATGTTTGGCCACTTGACAAATTTGCTCTTTCGAATTGGCACAGTCAGGAAAGGTTGACATCTTTTGCTTTAATAGAGCCAAAGTGTGTTGTTGATATTTTAACTTATGGAAGTGACAGTTGCGTGCTCTGATAGCTAAGGTTGCAGAGGTTTATACTTTTTTCCCTGTCTGTCCAGAGCTCTGGAATCCTTGTCAGAAGGAATAGGATTCTTTGCAGAACTAGCCTTAGCTCCCTTTGGTCCCTGTGTAATGACTTCTATGTCTGCAGCAGGATTTCTGTACAGGTATTTGTGAGAATCCGGTACTCTGTAATACCTGTCAGGTTTACTGGGAGCAGGTGGGAGGGGCTAAGCTGGATTCATGGAAGGCATCATCCACCACCTCTAAGATAGTGGAGATGGCCAAAGGTCTGTGCTGGGGCAGGTCTAGAAACTCTCTTACTCTTTTCTTGGGCTGAGGGAAGTCCTGGGATTCCCAGTGGAAGTGTTCCCTGAGGGAGTGAAGGGTTTCCCCAAAGGAAAAGTCTTCTGGCGAGGCAGCAGAAGGAATGGATTCCTTTGCATCTGAATCCTCATAAGCAGTCAGAGGTTGTTGTTCCGCTTCAAAATCTGAATAATCAAATTCTTCAGAATCCTGTTCTGTCAGTATTTCAGGAGAAGGGTCTCTTCCTTTTAGAAGTTGGGACCTGGCTACCTCTGATAAGAGAGAGAAGATCCTCCACCATTTTAAGCATTTGGGCTTGGAGTGGTAGAGCAGGCATAGGGTGGCTAGAGAGAGATTTTCTGGGAGTGGCTTTGCTTCTAGGCCTAAGAGTATCCATCGGTCTGAGAGAAACTGTAGTCAGATGAGGAGATGTCATTTTTTGTCTAGATTCGGTAGTGCGAAAGGCCTCCTCAGAAGCCGGTGCCTGCGTTGTGGCTCCGGACCCAACAGAGGCAGAGACAACCAAAGGCTTGGAAGACAAAGAAGATTTCTGCGGCATAACAAATTCCAAAAGGGTCTCGGTAGAGGCCTGTGTAGATATTGTATCGGGCATCAGGGGCTGCGAAAGTGCCTCACTGAATTCCGGAGAGCTGATGACCTGCTTAGCAATAGAGTCGTCGGAAGGCTTAGCCTTGTGTGGTCTGTCTCTTTATCTCTACATTTATTCAGAATGTCTACAGATTGTTGGCTGATGAACACCATTTCGGAATGCGAAGATGGAATATGAAAATACCTGTCTACAGTAAGAGCTCAACGATGAATGGTTCTCGTGTTAAAGAGGGCACAGAACCGGCAATGGGGACGTCGTGGTCTGGGTCTAAACAAGTGACGCAGTATGTGGGATCTACTTTCCACAGGCAAGACAATTAACTTTTTCAGACATCAGGTAGTGCAAGAAAAAAGGATCCCCAATGGGGTACTTAGCTTTAGATGTTTTCAGCTGTAATTCAAACTCTGGTAGCGACCGACTGGCACACTTGCGAACTGCTTCTGCTATGGGCTCCATGGCAAGAAAGATTTGACATAATGGCGTCAGCTGCCTTGCTTTATATCACTGACTTCCTGATGTCAGTCAACAAGCGACAGCAGCCGACAGAAAAACATTGACTCTGGTATTCGGGCCGGCTGAGGGTTACCACAGCAGGGATAACCCACAGGTGATGACTGCAAAAGTAAAACACAAAGGACATCACTAGATTCAAAATTTTAAATTTTGCTTGTGACATAAACAAGGCATGTTGGTGAAACACATACCCATCCCAGAGGATCTCCATAATCTGGGACAGGCTCCCCATCCATAAGAAGCAGAGTCCATCTCTAACCCTATTTGAGCATAACCTTGACCAATGGATGAGAAATATGAAATTCACCCTGGGTCTAGTCCCCATGTCTCTAATAGGCACAGGTAGACATTAACATGAACATGAACTAACAAAACCCCCACCAAAACTTCCTCACTAACATATCCCTTCCTAATAAATGCCCATGATACATAGAGACACAGCTGGGTTAGATTGCATGGCTAGGGTTATAAAGCTGGTGGTCGTAAAGTAGTATGTACCTATAAAGCTATGAATGGTCTGCATAAATGTTACAGTACTATTTATTTGTCTTTGTACATCATATTTCAACTAGTCTTGTTTGTAGTAGTAGTTACAGTGTTAGGATGAAATTTTCATTTTGGTTTTGATTTTTGAACTCAGACTTTACATTTTGCTTTATTAAATCAATGTTCTCTGTTTTTTCAACAGATGCTAACTTGCATTTTAAGTAATTTCCATTTAAATATCCTTCTGCTTGTAAATGCATTGCATTACTTCGATAGGACTGAGCTTCATCTTAAACTCCTGAGCCTAATCTCAAATTGAAAGTGTCCCAGGTTTGCGTTAATTTGAAATATAGATTTAGTGTAGCATCCCACCTCAGTCACAGAAAATTTCATTTTTTTCCTGAAAACATGAATAGTATCAAATATGTGTTTGGTCAAAATAGTCCTCAGCACTAGTATTTCTAGGTTAATGTCCAATCTTCATTTCTTGGAGATTGGAATTGAAAACTTGTGTAAAAGTACTGCCAGACCAGTTCTTTTGTTGCAGCGTCAGGCCTACATAAAGTCACCTTTTCTCAATAAGCTGTAACATTAGCAGTTGTGTTCATCTTGTTTGTAGTTTGTTTCTAGATGTGCCTCCGTAATTTGTCCAGAAAAGTAGTGTATTATGTGGTAGAATGTAAAACAGAAAGCCTTTTAAGGATATAATTTTGTTGACCCATTTACAAGTAATGGAAAAGTAGGCAGAAATAATATTTGAGTGCAATGCTAAAAATGTATGTAGATAAAGGAATATGTTCTGTATCCTAGTTTTCATACTAGCTGAGCAGTATGTAACAGTAAATACAATGGGGTCGAGTGGCATAATGGTTAAGATCTTTACCTTACAGACACAAGGTGCAAGGTTTGATTCTCACATGTGGTAATTGGCTAGGCTTAAAATGTCCCACAAGGACAGTAAACTCCCTGTGAACTTATTTTCTTGGAAAGGCTGTACTTTCCAGTTTCTTTCAAGTGGACTTTCTGTTCCTGGACAGCAGTAGCTTGGCTATCTATGCCTTTTTGTGGACAGTTGTTCACTGGGGAAACATCCGTTTTGGCTTCATGTGTGAACTTTCTTTACTTTTTGTGTTGCATATAGTGACTTCAATATGTATGTGTCTGCATGGTTTCTTCCTCTCAGCACCTGTTACCATCTTTTGCATATTATCAGCAATACCTCTGCGATAACTGCCTGTGACCTCCATTTGGATGTAGTCTGTAAATATTACTCCAGCAAAAAAGAATTAGCCATTACCATTTCATGAGTTTGCTGCTAATTGTCATGCTTTACATTTTTGGACAAGTTGATGGAGATGCAGCTAAACACCGTTTTCTTTGTGTTGTGTGTTACATAAGATCCGCATTTATATATATGGTATTCCAGAAGGAATATTCTAACTTGCTTTCCACCCGTTTTCTGCTTTACTGTAGTAAGTTAATGTACTATCACAGACCCACACAATTCCTTTTTAATTGCTCAAAGTGAAAAGATCCCACAGTAAAATTTCATGGGCAAAATCATCAGAAAGACCCTGCCAGGCCAGACATTTCATTGTGAAATACCTTAAGCCTCCTTTGAAGGAGGCTCATGGGAAATATACAAATCACCTATTAAATACATACAAGTGTTTAACTACATGGCCACTGAATGCTCCTGGCAGTTTAGTTTTTTTTTTTTTTTTTTAGAAATCTTTATTAAGGCATTCAGGTCAATCAAGCCAAACCCCTCTAATTGTGAACATGTCATTATGCCAAGGAAACATTTTACATATTGATTACCTTACTCAGAATAATCTCGTCATAAAGTATTTTGGAAAGGCCATCTGTTCTACATCTCCATTGTCACCTGGTAATATGGGAAGTAGAATGTTTGTACTAAGTTCTGCTTCAGCTGATGAATATGTGATTCTGAAGCAGCTGACGTGAATGTAATACCTATGTCAAGTGCTGTATCATCATCATCATTAGCCTCCTTTTTCCCATTTTTTTCTGCATGGGGTTGGGGTATCATGTTAATTGTCACCAACTCTCTCGATTCAGTGCCACACTCCTGCCTTCTTCAACACTCATGCCTGACTGTTGCAGATCTTTCACACAAACAATCCACCTCTTTGCTGGGCATCCTTACTTTCTTCCTGTATGTTCCAAATCTTCCTCACGAGATTGTCTTCTGCTTTTCTGCATGTGTCCAAATCACCGTAGTCTGCTCTGTTTGATTTTTTCTGCAATTGGAGCTACTTTGGCTTCTGTTCTTATGTCTTCATTTCTTTGTCTGTCCCACAGTGTTCATCCTACCGCCCTCCTCAGGCACTTCATTTCCATCACCACTAGCTTCTTCAACTGTTTTGCCTTTACTGCCCAGGTTCTGTACCATACAGTAGTACCACTGTCTTGTACACCTTACTTTTCAGCTTCTTTGGCATTCTTCTGTCATAGACTACACCTGACATTCTATGCCAGTTGGCTGCAGCCCTTTTGATTCTAGCTTTGACCTCTTCATTCAGACTTCCCTTCTCCTCAACCACCCCTCCCAGATACTTGAAGCTGTTTACCTGTTCCACTATCTTCCCTTCTATCTCTATTCTCAGCTTCTTCTGATTTCCCCAATTTGCTGCCATTACCACCTTCTTATCTGTGGTTAATTTCATCCCATGTGCCTTCAGTTTTTCATTCCATTCTTCTATCCTTTGCTGAAATTCTGGCTCAGAGTCTGCCTGTAATGTAATGCCACATTGTCTGCATACAGCAACTTTGTAAATCTGTCCCCTCTGACCTATTTGCTAATGTAGTTTATCCAGTATGAACAGCAGTGGGCTCAGAGCTGAACCCCGGTGTACACCCAGTCCCACTGGGACCGAACACTGTTCATACTTGAGTCATTGGTTCATTGTACATAGCCTGCACTAATTCTACCAATGTTTCTGGGACTTCAAACCACCACATTACTACCCAGCTTTCTTGGGACCTTGTCATATGCCAAGTGTTGTATCTAGTATCCCAATCCCAAAATTGGAATGCTTTGCTTCATTATTCTGTCACCTGCATGTCTTTCTCTAGGTTCATTACATATTGTTTGCTCATATTTATATTAATAATTGCCAAATCATGCTACATACAAATTCTTGAAAGATTTCATACTAGAGCTTACATGATGGACAACACACACGAGTGGTTACTTAACCTTGGTCTAACACATCTTGACAGATTTTAAATGTTGTTTATATGCTTTTTAAATTGTCATAATTTTCATCCTATTTCTCTGAATATTTCCACAGCCAAGCACCACAGACAGAATTACTTAGCATCATAGGACAGCTCACATGTGGATGAACAAAATGCTGTTGACAATATGTCAGCAGCTTGAAGTTTGCTAAACACTACAGAAATTAATATTTGCCATCTCTGTTGTAATTTTAAATCCAATTTAAAGTTTATAATCTATAGAATGCTACTACTGTAAAGGTTTGTGCTGAGTAGTGTGCTATTTACACTTCTTTATGAACAGTTATGGTACTAGAGATGCAAACATTTGGTTGAACTGTAAAGCCGTAACCTGATGCCAAAAACCTCAGGATGAAGCCATTGAAAGTTACAGTACAAATTTCCAGTTCCACAGCTCTGTTGGAGAAAATGAGTTCAGGTACAAATATGTTTTTTTACCCAGTTTAGATCTTGAAACTTCTGCTGTTATCCAGTCTCTATTTCTACTGTGTGGTAAGTTGCTAGCACTTGCTTATGCTAATCTTTTCCAGTGTTGTAATGCCACCATGGAAATTGAAATTTAGTTTTGGAAATGTATACTTGGAAATTAACTCCCAAGGATAGTGCACTGAAAATATCAGTGAATCTTGATTTTTTTTTTTGCTTAACTTAAATTGATGGTAGCAATCCTTGGTAATCATATCCCTCTATTTGTATCCTACTAAAGTGATTGCTTTTGAGATTTCCTGGTGTGCCAGGATAACTGGCTGTGTACTAACTCTATTTTAAAAATTGCTCAAATACATGATAAGTTCCTTGATACAGGTAGCACAAACAGTCACTCATTTCTTCAAAAGGTGTTAACTTTCAAAGAATCTTATCATTGCATTTAAAACCGTATTCAGTAATCACATATGCATTAATCCAAGTCATAGCTTTAATTTTTTGATTCCTGTTGAGCATAATACATGTTTATGTTTGCTGTTTTACCCAGACCCTCAGCCAATACACCTATCTTGCCAGCACACTATTGACCAATTTGCTCCTCTTCCAGGGTGAGAGGCATTCAGTCAAGATGAGTCCTATAAGTCATTCATTCCTGCCCAGGACAAGTGATAGGTGAGAGTTGGACTGGGCAAACTTTCATTTGTCTAAGTTCCTCTCCTTCCCTGCCTTACCCCCTTGCTGTGATGGCTAATGGCTACTAATAAGCCACTGGCTTGGAGATCATTTGCTTGTCTCCACATACACCAGGGGAAACCTTCTTGGCCTACTTTCCCAATAGCCCTTTGAGTCAATAGTGCAGCAACACACACAGCCTCCCTCCCCTGTCCTGGAAGTCTGAGCCAACATTGTCCACTAGCACCCACTCCACAGCACCTACTTGGTCCTTCCAGCTGATAAGCTGCTACTTCAACTTTAGCCATCTAGATTATAATTATGGGGTTCATTCTAATACATTACATAGCCAAGGCTCATGATTATTTGTTGATGGTCTGTCCACTTTGTCTTCATTCATTTAAGTTTTGCACAGGTTCCTGATGTCACACAAAACTGTCTTATAGGTGAAAAATCTTTCTTATACAAAATGTGACTACATTTATATTTATTGATGATGCAGTGAGTTATTGAAGGGATAGTATGGCAAGGATGGCAATGAGCAGCCAACATTAGCTGGCCTATCCCAATTGAAGAAGGTAGACTGTGTTCACTGCAATAAAGTAGTATTATGAGGTTGCTGAGCTCCATGCAACATAAGTGGTATTCCACTTAGTCTGGAGGTTGCACATATGCCTAGTGCACCTGCACCTCCCAAAGGGAATGATTGTAGAGCCCTCATGGTTGCCACAAGTTACAGCACATTCCCCTAGCAGCGGTTTCCAAATTGGGCCAAAAGGCTTCTAAGCTCCTGGCCTATGTGTAGAGGGAGTAAGCCATGATTCTCACCCAGGTGAACCACACTGAATTAGTAACATGCCTGTTTGAAGGATCGGATTGGAAAAACATGAATTTCAGTTGCCAAGGATGGCTTGCCTATCCTATAAGGAGGGTAGTGGCTTTGGCCCACTACAGTGGCAACACCTACCAGTGAATAGGCATTTGCTCACAGAAGAGGCTGGGCATGCATATTGTTGAGTGAAGTATGGTAGGTGTGTGGGGGAGTGCACATGTCTATTACCTAGCTTGGCCAGGGACCTTTCACAAGCTAACAGTCTACCTTGTGGGAGAGAAGGGCAGACTGTTCCATAGGACCTGTAGGCTTGTCTGCTTCCTACTATGTGATTCTCAATGTGATTCTCACTGCAGAAATATCAGATGGGCCAATCAGGTTTCCTGTATAGGAATGAATGGACCAAAGGGCTGTTAACTAGTCCAGGGATGCCTGTATCTCACCCTCATGGAAAAAATGAGCGAGTTGGGTGCTAGGAGGGGGCGACACTTGATAGGAGCCTGTGGTAGCTGGGGGGGAGAGGGAAAGAAATCTTCTCACCGCAAAGAAAATGTGGTAAAGCCCTTCTACAGTTCCTAGGGCCTAGCCTTGTGGAAGTGTAGCTGTATCTGCCTTTTTACCCCCATAACACTTCACTGAATGGTATCTGTGCGAGTGCAACTTGTTCTTCCCTTAAGACCTTTGCAAAACACTGCATGCTGGATATGATCTCTAGTTCAAAGTCATTTGTATCCCTGTTACCAATGTTATGGTCTCATGATTATGGCCACCAGGAGGATTGGGTAGTGCCTCTCTCCTTCTGATAACAATGGAAAACTGCTGTTTGTCACCAGCCAGTTGTTCAGTATTCACTGGAAAGTTGCTGATCTAATGGTTAGATTCCAGTAAGAATAAATATTGCATTTTTATCACTTTCTCCCACTTTTCTAGGTTTATGCAATCTCAAAGTTGGGTTGTGTATATACTATGTATAATATATAGTTTGGAGTTGTGGGGGCTTGCCAGCCTCCCTGTTTTGACTAGTGACCTCCAAAAGCATTAGAAGTTTTGGAATGAAATACTTAATGTTAAACACACAATTATTCATAGTAAACTCTAATCATTAGATCACTGTTGCAGGAGCATGAAGTTATATGGGATGTATCCACCAAGGACTGGACATCCAGACAGTGTACAAAGCTTTTGAGTGTGCCTTCCAGTTGCACTGTATGTCTAAGGGAGCAGGAAAATGTGATGGTATAAAAGTGTATGTACAAGCACCAAAAATCACAACATCCTCTTTCATATGTTCATACAGTCAGACTATTTGGTCTGGATTTGCTTGTTGGATCTGATCTCGTCAACTGCCAATACTCTTAACCTCAACCTCCTTTAATTTCTTCCCACCCATAATGCTGTATGATCCTCCTAGCTTCAGATCTCATTTGCTACCGTTGTAAATGGTCACTCCCGTCCACAGACAGCTAGGTACTCTTAAAATTTGTTAACTTTTTTCCCTCCTGGTATATACTCTGTAATCTAAATAATTTCTATAGCTTTCTGTTTACAGTTTTACTTTTTCCTTCTTGATTTCCACTCATTGTGGAGTTTAGGCTGGTTGCCTGGTGTGGTCTGTCATCTTGTAAAAAATACATTAGTTAATATCTTATTTCATGCTCTGTTGTATTAAAATTTTGTTAGTGTGCTGAAATGCTTGTTACAAAATATGTTCTCCATTGCTCAATGTGGATATGAGTCTTAAAAAATGTTCTCAACGTGTGGCCCATGCTGTGCCTGGGATTGGAATATTTGGATAGAGATTTCTTCATATGTCCGGGTTTTGAACCCAGATTCCTGTCATGCAGGAGAAACTAATATTGAAAGCTATTTTACCACCAGACCAGCAACCTGAACCCTCAGATAAATCTGAAAAAAGGAAAGAGACCCAAAGAAAAGGAAGCCATCTCTGTATCCAAACTTTCCTAGGAAGGAAAAGGATTTGTCTCTTACACCTTCCACTTCCATTGCAGTACCCAGGTTTCCTTCAGCTGAACCTGTTGTGATTAGAGACAAATCCCTAACCAAAGCCTCTAGCAAACACTTGTCTGAACAAGAGTTGTCACATTTTATTTCTTTCAGTCATCCTCTCCTGTACAATCATTCATGTCTTTCTGAAGCTGAACTGGAACCTACAATGTGGACCTTCTTGAAGATGCTGATTAGTCAAGTATCATCATGTCTCCCTTTGTTTCCAGGGCAGATTGGATTGACCAACCTTAATCTCAGCTTCTTCCCTGATCACTGTCTCTGCATCTGTGGTTTTGGAACAATTTGGCAGTGGACGCTGAATGTTTGGTGCCAATGTTTTTTTTTTTTTTACAGCTCCAACTATAATGCTTCTGACACACAGCACCAAGACCTTTGATGTCAGGTGTGTCTTGGAACTGTGTGCTCATTGCTGGTTCTTCAGCACAGTCTTCAGCTCCAACTTGTATGGAGCCCTTTTCAGTGTCTAGTCATCAGTCCTTGACCTGTTTTCACTGATCTTCATCATAGGGCCCCTGGGTAGGGTCTTTGGCCTTCAGTGCCACTCAACTCTACTTTGTCATCATTGGGGAATCCAACTCTGGGGCTGACCTCACTAATAATCACAAGTTGGCCTTGGAGAGGACATATTCTTCAGAGTATCCATCAGCATTGGCTCCACCTTGAAATACCCTGTCTCTCAGCCATCTCATCATGGTTCCCAGAGACAGAGCAGAACAGATATTGTCAAAGAACCTGTACATATTCCCAGAGAGTCTTCTGAGGACTCTTATCAGTCCCACTTAGAAGAGGACTTTATAAAGAGAGGTATGGATTCCCCTACTGAGTCCCTCACATCAGACATGGACTTGGATGATAGGATGACCTACAGTCCCCTCCCAAAGTTTCATTTGGCAAAGTCCTTGAATTAATGAGAGAGAGGGGATCCTGGCCTACTAATCTGACCCCTCAGGACATGAAAGTGATTTTTGAGGCATATCGTTCTAATCATTTTGCCTTTTGGGTGGTCGCTTTTACAGATTTTCTTATAGAGAATCTAAGGCAGTAGATAGTATGGGGAAACATGCTCTAATTGAAAGCATTAAATTACTCAACTCCTGTGAACTGCTTCCAAAAGGACCTAGCAGAACAGTCTATAGATATTTTGCAAAAGATGCTGCCACAGGACTCTTAAGAAGCAATTGGAGAAAACATTGAGAATAATTCTAAACACTGTAACCTTCTCCATACACATGCTTCATAATGCAGCTGATGGAGCGGCTAGGGTGACAGGTGTGGACATCACACCTGGCATCTCCTATGTGATTTGTGTGGACAACTTGAAGGCATTCTTCACTCTGCCCCTTTTGATGGTTCCTCCTTATTCAGATCTACAGTGAAGGAAAAGCATTCCAATGGAGAACAGGAAGGCAAGGTGCTGTCTGCATTAGGTCTCCCATTTGAGAGTCTTCAATGATCCTTTAACAGGAATCAAAAAGGCTTTAAGTCTCTCTGGTTCAGGAAACCCCAGTGTCAGTTCTTTTATTCATCCTCTGATAAGGTAGGATAAGGCAGAGGTGCCTCCTTTAACAGATTCTAACCATGAGGTTGTGGGGTTTGCACAAACAGTGATCTTTTCCAGAAAACAGATCCAGCACACCTGAAGGCTTGCCAGATTGTCCACTTCTGAAGGCAGTTAGAGGGGATGTGCTTCTCCAGTCAGATGCTTGGCTGGCCATCACACATGACAAATGGATCAGAAAGATGCATCCAGAGGCTATATGGTTTCTTTTTCCTTAACCTCTCCTCAACAACTTCAGCCATTTCCATATATACTACCCCACCCATGCAAAATGTCCAGAAAGGAGATATCCATTCTTCTTTAAAAAGTCATCCATGAGGTCTAACCAGACCAGATAGGACCAGGAAATTATTCCACATTCTCTTTAGTGTCAGAGATGAGCAAGAATCTCAGGCCAACACTGGTTCTCGGTGACCTAAATCTATATGTCCAAAATACCCCATTCAGAATGGTCACTGTGCAAGCAAGTCTGCTGTGTCTCAATGCGAATGACTGGGTGTGCTCAATTAGACCTGCAGGATGCCTACCTCCATATAACAAATGTGAAGGAATCTTGAAGGTTCTTGCATTTCTGGCTGAGAGCCAGTCATTACCATTTAACGGCATTGTTCTTTGGTCTTACCACAGCCCCCTTGGGTGTTCATGGTGGTAGCCACAGCTCATGTATGACTCAGAAGCATTCATGTCTTCCCATATTTAGATGCTTGGGTCCTTGTTGTGACAAGCACAGAGTCCTTACAATCAGTCAGAGATTACTTTTTGCAGATCTGCCTATCTTTAGGTATATACACCAATCATGAGCAGTCATGTCTGCAGCCCATATGACTGATCAAATTTACTGGTTGCTATCTGGATGCAATAAAATGCTCTGTAAGTCTACCTCCAGAAAGAGGACACACCCTCAAAAATGGAGCTTCTCCTACAAAAAGATATTCCCCCTGCATTCTTGGTACTCAAAGGACTAAGACGCATGGCAGCTTCAATTGCAATGAGCTTCTATGCTTATTTTCCACATGAGAATTCTCCAGTTAATGCTCTCAGTGGTTCCAATGTTAGATCTCTCAGTGCTGATTCACTTAACTCCAACATGCAAAGCTCACTTAACTTTGAGGCTAACTTCTCTACATGTTCACATAGGCAGACTCTTCATAATACCTTCCCAGATGCAATAGTGACTATGGACACCACCTTTCTGGATGGGGGGTATTTCAAGGGAAGGATGGATCAAGGCATTTGGACACATAAAGAGGCCAACCTTCGCATCAATATCCTGGACATGAGGGCTGATCTCCTACTGTTGCATGAATTCCAGGACCTCTTTCCCACTAGAGTGATTTAATTTCAAACAAACAGTGTAGTAAGGCACATCAACACACAGGGAAAAAAACAAGTCCCATCCCTTTTGCAAAAAGAGTATGGCAATGGGCAATGGATCTGCATCAAACAACAGGTGCCAGAGCCATGGACTAAAACTATATGCCAAGAAATGCATAATAGTACTCTTTGGGATGTCATCTATCCCCATGTAACTATCATATTGACAACACTCCCCTTAGAGTTAACCCAGAAGTCAGGGACTTAGGGACACACATAGATAGTAATCTAGCCTTTGATCAACATGTGTCTACAGTGGTGAGAAAGTCATTCTATGTTGTGCAACTTATAAACAAAGGAATGGCATCTAAGTCCAAGGAAGTCATTGTTCCACTGTATTTGGCATTCATCAGACCTATCATTGAGTACAATGCCCCCTTTGGTATGTACCTAACCAGGCATATCCACCAACTGGAACATCCACAGAGGTTCCTCACTAAAAGAGTACAGGGCAGAAGTAGTATGTCCTATGCAGACTGCCTCAAGGCCCTATCCCTGTTTTCTGTCTCCTACAGTCTTTTGAGTGGAGATTTATGCCTGGCATACAGGGCACTGTCAGACCCCACTCAGATGGACCTCCTGCATATCCACAAAACAAACAACACCAGCACTACCCATTCTAAAGACTTAAACCTTGACTGTGATATAAATATGACCTTCTGGAGACATAGGTATGTATCCCAGAGACTACCCTGTGTATGGAACAGGCTCCATATCCATGTGAAGCAGAGTTCCTCCCTAAACCAATTCAAGTGCAAATTGGACAATTGAATGGGAAACCAGAAATTCATCCCTGGTTTGGCACCTATGTCTCTAATTGACACAGATAACCTGTAAATAGTTCCTCTTCCAGGCCCGTGCTTACACTTATCAAGGGTATCAGAACTTGTCAGAGATTTGGGATGCATGGTTAGGCTTAAAAAGGCTCTTGTGGTCGTTAGGCTAGTAAACACCCATGAACTTAAGAATCACATTCTAATTGCAAAACACATTCCTGGAAAGTCAACTACCTAGCAGACAGGCTCAGCAGGTTTAGCCTTAGACAGGCTCAGCAGGTTTAGCCTAGTCACTCTCAAATGGTCCCTGAACCCTCCAGTGGCCCTGCAGATTTTAGGTCCCTGGGACTAGACTTGCTGTAACCTGTTTGCTTCCCACTCCAACAAATGCAGCAATTATTTTGCCATGTTACCTCCAGAGGAGCAGACACCATAGAATGCTCTAGTCTAGTCTAGTGCCCCCCCCCGCAGTCTTCTCTCTGCCTTCCCACTTAAATTCTTTCAGAAAGCATCTCCGTGCAAATCAGTGGAAATTCTCATTTCTTCTCAGTGGGTCAGGCAAATCTGGTTCTCTCTGATCAGGTCTCACTTGAAGAAGCCTGCCTGGCTTTGAGATCTGAAACCAGGTCTTCTCACCCATCTTGTCAGCCTAATCCAGACCTTCACAATCTCAAGCTCACTACCTTGATATCTCCATTCCCCATAATGGCCAAAGACCCTTTTTTCCCCCAAATAGTTGACCATATTTTTCCAGTTATTTATATTTTGTCAGCATATCAGTAGCAATATACTCGTAAGATCTACAAAAGTAAATGGAAACACTTTTCTGTTTGGGCTATCATTGCAGACTTGAACTCCTTTAGTGCCTCCATTTCAGATGCATTTTGTTTCCTGTCAGACCTATATAAGGCAGATTCTAGCTATTCTACCATGAATCCATCTCTAGTTATTATCATGGTTTCCAAAATCCCTCCTCAGTTTCACATAAGCTGTGCAAAGCCTTTCTTTAAAGGATTATTTCTCTTGCATCCTCCTACAAAAGACCCCGCTCCTCCATGGGACCCTTATTTTGTCTTAGAAACATTAACAAAATACCCCTTTCAGTCAGTTTCATTGGGGGACTTAACATTTTTTGTCCTGGAAAACTTTGTTAACTATGACTATAAATTTCATTTAAGTCTGGCTTTAAAATGTCTCTGTGCTTGTTTAATTTGAAGAATTTGGACCCATTTGATGAATCCGTGAAAAAGAGACTGTCTAAATTTTATTTAAGAATTCAGATTTTGAAATTCTGCTTTTGGTTTTAGGTTTATGGTGGTCGATATTGAATTTGATAAAGAGAAGACTTTTGTACAGAACACAAAGAGAAAACAGGGTTGGATATAATGCAGCCTATGGTTCATTTTGCTACTCTACACTTATATTATATATAGACAAATATGAAAAGTAATGAAGGTAAGTTTGGGAAGTTTTGATAAAACATTTAAAGAGAAGAATGACAGACTGAAATAAGTTGATAATGGAAAAGAGAATCAATAGATGGATACTGAAGTTTCAAGGTATGGTTAAGATCCACAGATTACAGGAATTAGGATGCAATAACACTGTTTCAGACTGGTTCAGACCATCATCAGAAAACAATATGTCAGCATAATCCTTTCTCTAACAATTTAATCACCAATATTGGAATCCTACAAGGATAAGTCATAGGTCATCTATTCACCATATTTACCAACTGTGTTCAGCACCACAAAATGGAACCACTTGAATACAGTATGCTGATGACGTATCCATTTTCTACAGTGCTGACAATATCGGTAAACTCAAAGAGGGGGCACATGTAGCTCTCAGTATAGTATAAACCTGGCTAAAGAAAGCAATTTAATCCTAAATGAAAAGAAGTCTGAGATAATCCTCAACAACAACAAAAATTAATTTACAAAGGAGCAGACAGCATCTCCCTTGTTAGATCTGCTACCAAGATAGAAACTGCACTCCAGGCAGACCATCTCCATAGCGGAGGCTTGTGTCAGTCTTCCCATTGTTGATCATCTCATTCATGCATGGTTAAGCTGCCATCAGTCCGAACTCCCTAGCTCAATTTCTGTTTTTTTTTTTTTCTGTAGGATAACTCACCCCACTCACTACCTCATCCTAAAACTACCCCATTTCCCACTGACAAACCCCAGCCCATAAACTCTTTAAGGATATTTGGTGCTTCCACCAAGAACGCAAAAGGTTAGTACATTTTTTTTCCACAATTTCCTCACCCCCTACAGTACTCTGAACTTGTACAGTGTCAGTAACCTACACTCCTGAAGATTAACCAAACATAAGTGATGAACTCCATCTGAGGAAGCCTGGATAAAGAAGTAAAAGATCTTAATGTATTTTTCTGTTGCTTTTGTGTCTGATTTAGTTGACTTAGCTGACTGTACTTGCTTTGCTAACTGGATTGCAGTGAATGTTTTCAACTTGATTAATAATACCTGTTAAAGCAACACGACTTTGATGATTCACTAGCTTGGGAGTGACAAGCCCATGCCCTCCCATTAACAGCCTTTATTGCCATGCACACCTACACTTGCATGGGAGCATCTAACCACCTGGAAACCATTCCTCCTCCTCTTAGGATGGATGAGATAAAAGGCTGTTCATTTTTCATCCTTCATTACTTGGCTTTTCCAGTGTTTCAGCTGCTACTCAAACTTGGGTTATGTGGGTCATAGTCAAAGTTTTATCCCTCTGCACCATACAGCTGGATATATGTTTTTCTTTCTTCTGATCTGTAAAAATGATTATTCATATTTACTACATGGAAATTTTTAAAGAATAATTTAAAACATAACAGACATAAGCTGAACTGTGTTTGCTTTCTCACCTTTCTGAACTTTTTCTAAAAGCAACTGTTAAGCAATAGATCTTTCAGAAGTCTTCTTCCACATTTCATCTTCTTTACTCATTTCAATAAAATGAACAGAAAAATGCAACATTGAGATTTTTCACCTCTTTGACCAGGCTTCTTCAGATGAAGTTCACTATTTATGCTCTGTAATCTCATATGCCAAACATATGAACATATGTTAACTACAGATATACAAAAAAATGCACTGTAACTACATGGTTCCATTATTTTCACCAATAAATGTGACAAGAAACAATGTATTCCAGTTGATTCACATTTATATATTAGAATTGCATAATTAATGCATAAAAATAATACTCTGAGTCACTTATTTATATCACCAGTTTCCTACACAGAATGCTTATTTTATTAACATTTGCTATTTTTCTCTATAGTGATGTAAACTTAATCACAGTGAATCAACTATTACAAAACAATTTAATATGAGTTAAAAAATAAAGTTAACATCTAACAATCACACCAAGTTAAGAGTTCATAATGCAGCTAATAATAGTATTATCTCATACCATGACTGCATGCTGTTGAATCCTGACTACATCTGCAGGTTTCATAGTTTTTACCATGCACTCATGAAGTCAGTCTTTGTGAAGTTATAGCATAATTTGAAATCTTTTTTAGCTTAAAAATAACAGTTACATCACAGCTTTGTGAAAACAGCTTTCTTTCTGTTCTGAGAACATTACTGTAAGTACCTTCATCATCAGACTGACCTCCCTTATGTGTGATCTATTACTTTTTATTTATATAGCTTTCTCCCTCTCATTTTCTTTCAGTCAGTGCTTTATTAATAATTCTTGTCTTGTGAAAAGATTAGTGTCCTACAGTATGCTCCCATGGGGAATTTCCACCAGTTCTCTAAACTCTGTAATAGTGAGAAGCAGGCCACCCCTTGGAAACACAGTGCATATGCAAACAAGAAGGGATTGGACTTAAACTTATATTCCCCAACCAGTGATCCAGTGTATTAGTTGGTGCTAAATTACCATGCAATATGTTACAATGACATTAAATTCTATTATGAATATCTGTAACCGAGAATAAAAAAATGATATGTTATTTAATCCATAATATGTCATTCTTAAAATAGCAGTTCATTACGACTTTTACAAAGTGTTTCTGTGAGCAAAACAGAAAATGCAATAACAGGATACATAATTCTTAATTTACACTTGCTCTAAGCTATTTTAGAGACTACTAACTCTGTACACATCAATTGTTTGCAGGAGTACTAATATGATATCTAAAATTGTAATATTTCAGCCAGTGATGGATAGGCAGATTCTGAAACCTTGATGTCTAAAACAGTTGATATAATTTTTTTTTTCATAGACTATGCCATCATAAAAGTGTAACAGTGTACTGGCATTACTGAGTATACAGTACTGTATGAAACGACAATCCACCTCCCTTATGATGTTTCACTTAAACTTGAGAATTGCACTGGCCACCTTGATTAAAAGGCACCATGTTGTCATAAAGATAAGGACACAGTAGGATCAGACTAGAGATACTATATCAAGGGATAGCAGACTGATGTAGCAGTCTTGGCTGTATCTTTCTTATTTGAGGCATTCATCACAGAATTCTTGTATTGTAATGAGCCTGCTAACTGAGCAGGGAAATTTCCCTTGTTGTAATATACTGTGTGCCTTTGAAGCCAAATATAAGACTACTTTCATACCGGGGCATAATGAAAGATCTAAGAGAAAAGCAACAGAGAAGCAATCTCTGGCTCTAGCATATATGAAAGCTTTTACCTTCTACTGGACCTGCAATTTCCAGCTCTGCTATCAACCATGGGATCTAGACATAGATTAGAAGAGGAAAATCATCACTCGCTCTCCCGCTTGCATAACTTTGAAAAGTGTAGAAGTGAAAGGGCATGAGAGTAATTAAATTAGATGCAGATATTACAAATGAAAAAAAAAAAAAAAACAGAAAAAGAGACTGACTGCTTGAAAAAAAAATGCTTCAGTACAAATTGATCAGGAACACATTACACCTAAACTCACCTCCACAGGCAATATAAGTGCTTTTGCAGAGGACAGGTCTCCTCCGCAAAGTCACTCTGTGCTTCCATAAGGCAAGCAAACATCCCACATCCCTGTAAACGTACTCTTCACAGTTACATAACAGAGAACAAGCCAACATTCCATAAAACAGTACACAGAAGTCTCATACAAACAGTGCCTTGCAGTGCTTACTTGCGAAAAATATGACCTACTATCAAAAGTTAATTTGATAAGTTGTGTTTAAGTAGTCAGAACCCAATTAACTGGCTGTTAACTACATGTAAGGAAGTTATAGATAGCCTTATGGCAGACAGATATTTAAGGGGGAGATGAACAATTGTATGCAATATAAGACGATGCCATGCAGCATAGCATTAGTGCAATATTCTGGATTCTGAATTATTGAACAGACTTGAAAAACATATATTCATTCGTACTGCACTGCAAGAAAAGCTTGAATTCACTAGAAAAAATGCATCCATCACACCTCTTTGATGTTTCATATTAGTTAAGCTTAACTGCATTGTTTAGAATTACAGTGATATACATGGAAATACATTACTTATAAAGAAAATGCATTGTGTTGCATCATAAAGCTGAAAATTAGTGCAAAAGGTGTAATACTTTAAGATGATGGACCAATTCAAGTGTTGCATTAATAAAAATGCAAGTTTCTATAGTGTCTTAGAACTTAGGTTTTGATAATTTGGCTCCCAAATTCTAAATGCTGTTGTTCTATGGATCCTCCCACTCTATTGTCCAAATCTTTAATCAGCAATAATGATTAATGGATATCACATTTTACCACCTCTGGCTGCAGTGGGACATCCAGACATGCATGAGGAGCTGTGTTTAATAAATAAAGAATAAAACTCATTCATGGGTTACAGTATCGGCTCAGAAGACTGAAATTTATCCTCATGTGTCCTGTGCAAAATACTTCTGAAGTACAAAATGTCCCTGTACCCTGAGTACATGTACTTCAGATGGTAGGTCAGCTTTCTGTTGGCAACTGTTCAAGTTCTTCTTTTTGCTCCTGACATTTGGAACTTTGCTTTTTGTTTTTGATTACATCTGCTGCATTTTCTACATCTGTTGCTTCTGATTTGGACTTCTTTGTCAGAGATGATGCCCTATGGACCAGAAAATATTAAAAACAGAGGTAAGCACTTAGAAGTGAGTGTAGGCTAAGTACACTAAGATTTACAAAATGGCCCTGTCTTGAAAGATTATTCCTAATATCCATTTATCCTTGTACATTAAATTGCTCTTGGATTCATGCTGACACCACCCCTACACTAAAAACTATTGCTGATCTACATACAAAGATTATGGAAGCATGGCTCACTTAATATGCCCATTATTTATTGGAAAAATTCTAAGCCCTGCTTCAATATGAACATATCCCCCAACACCGTCCTCGTAAGGATAGCTTTACATATGTTTTAAGACTTCCTGAATTCATTCACTGTCTTTTGACCCTAGTACATACTCAGGTTGTTCCAGCTGTCAGTACCATGTCTGTGAAATAATATTTCTCCTTCCTCTCTTCTGCCATCAATCTGTATTTTCTTGTTCTTATATATCTGCTTTTTTGGGACAGGTATCTATTTGGTCTCTGGATTCCCATGAGGTACTAAAGAATTTCTAATGATCCACATCCTTTCCACAACATCATACATGTTATGTTCTAGTATCTATGTGGTTTCTGAAGCAGAAAAAACATTTTTGCTGCCAAAGTGTCTCTATCTTCTCTATGTCCTTACAAAAATAAGTTCTCCAAAACTGCACTGAGTACTTTACATAAAAGAGCAATAGTTCAACTCAGCCATTTGTTAAGAGGCAGAATAACATCTTGTTTTTACTGAAGTTGTTATTCCCATGCATCCCAGTATTTTACTAGTTTTCCCTGGTGCTTCTACATCAACGAAAAGCAAATTCACACTTTCATACCATTTGTGAGACCACTTATACTAAAAGTGAAAAGGGGTGCCTGTTGATATTCTGAAAGCTTTAACTTTGTTCCCTGGAACTACAGGTGCACAGGTGAAACAATACATGCTAACTGAGGCTGCAGTTCCTCGTAAGTATTTCCAGCCTTTCCTGAGATGCAGTAGTCTCAGATTTCATATATATAAGTAGTAGGATGTGGGGGATACAGCTATACATGGTGAGGGGTACAAAACATTTTAAAGGTGCACCAGCAAGTTTCTATTTGACTGGCAGCTAATTTTTTTCGACATTAATGAACTTTAATTTTGAATTTCACACTTGGAAAAGGTAATTGGTGGAAAAGCTCAACCTCACTATTGAGCAGCACTACCCCCAGTGGAACCACACTGTTTACTACTCTTCATCTGAATGAAGTCATGTTACTATAAGCTTCCATGTCTTATTGCCTACCTAAATCTTAATATATGCTAGTACTGCAGAAGTCCTTCCATGTCTAATATGTTCACTAGTCTTTCACATGTTACTGTGTCAAAAGTAAGACATCTCTGACACATATTTCTTACTAAGTTACTAAGTGAAATAACTGTATTACATCTGTTTATTACATTATTTAGACTGTAAAGTCATGCTGCCTCAGGTCCTGTGTCCTTCTAAGGCTTCCACTTCCTTCCTTGAGTAACAGTTCCATGATTTCTGTGACAAGCTGAGGTCAAACTGATACATCACTAATACCGATCTTCCACCTTGCTCCCTCTCTTATTAGAGACACCTGAAATGTTCCCGCTATTAAGAATCTTAACTTCCTTCCATACTTTGCTAATTAATGATAATAGTAGTTCTCTCACTTCCATAAGAATTCTACAGTGATTTCCATTAGGGCTTATGCACTGTCACTTTACTTTTTATATGATGAAACTCATCCTAAGTACGCCTTCTTACTAGTTTTTGGTAAATCGTCCTTCTCTTGCTTTGTGAATACTTAGTAATAGTATTCAGTCAGCAAACTTATCTTTTCAGAATTTGTTTTTTCTACCCAGCCCTCATCAACTTTAATTAAACTATCGCTCTTGTTATCATTTTTGTAGTTACATGTATCTGTAAACGTTTTCTTTTCCAGCCTTGATGGAACTATCAATAAATTATTTACTTTAAGCCTTTGCTTGCCAGACTGCTCCACTGTTTTCCTCGAGTATTTTCTCCTTTAGTCCTTACTCATTGTTCCTTAACACTATTTTACTAACATCTGAAGCCACTTGATTGTAAAAGAACAGTAGGTTCTCCCTCTTTTAGACTTGCACATTAGTTTTACAAGAAGCCAAACAATTTACCTCCAGTCATTATTAAACAACATCTTCATGACTATTAGTTAGACTTTATTTGAGTCCAGCCCCCCACTACACAATTATGGTACAAGTCCTGACCTATCACTATGCCATTACTATGTTTGACCCAAACTTACTACTGTATAATTACTATACATCTCTCATCGTCATCACTATACATTTATCATGCAAACTGCAACCCCACTACTATACATTTGCAATCAGGAGTCCCATCTCAAATCTATAGAGCTGAATTTCAACCTGCAATTACCATATATGACTAAACTATATTACTTACTATATAGTTACTATGCAAGATTCGTTCCACCACTAACTAGTTATTTAGACAACTCCACTAAACTAGCGCTCCAATACCCTGCAAACAGAATGCAGGTTCCAACAAAGCACCATATGGTTAATAGGGTCCCCTTTACATTACCGAAATGACACTTCACCGACACGCAGAAGACCGAGACGAAATGACCGACAAGCAAGTTGATCGAAAAGGTGATTTGCCGACAGCCAAAAGACCGACAAGGGTAATGTGTGAGCGTGACTCGGTAAGTGTGCGATAGTGACGGAGTTAGGAGCGGTCAGGTAAGTGTGTGATATTGTGGGATTTTGGGTTAGGGTGTGGGAAAGGTGAGTGTGTGGTAGTGTCGGAGTTAGGGTTCGGGTAAGGTAAGTGTGTGATAGTGACGGACTGTAGTTTAGGGATGGGTTAAGTGAGTTAGGTTTAGAGTGCGGGTAGGGTGAGTGTGCGATAGTGACGGGCTTTATGTTTTAGGGTGGGTTAAGTGAGTTAGGGTTAGGGTGCAGGTAGGTTAAGTGTGCGATAGTGACAGTCTTTAAGTGTAGGGGTGGGTTAAGTGAATTAGGGTTAGGGTGCGGGTAGGGTAACTGTGCGGTAGTGTCGGACCTTAGGGTTAGGGTTTGGGTTAGGGTTAGTGGATATGTCATTGTGTGTCATGTGTAGTTTACGTTGTTTGTGTCGGTGTAATTGTGTTCGGTTTTGTGACTTGTCGGTGTTGTGTGGTTTCGGTTATTTGGGGTCGTCGGTGAAGTGTCATTTCGGTAATGTAAAGTAGACCCGGTTAATATACAGGATCTAATCCTATCACTAGTTACTATATAGTGCCCTATTCTTATACTGCACAGGTACAATACTACTACAGTCCAAACCCAGTGCTCTAAAGTTCCTTTGTAAATCCAACCTCACCAGTTCAAACTTGCCTTATAGGGCTCAATCACACTAGTATGCAGATACTATACAGGACTCAAATCGAGCCCTATGCAGTTGCTATATGAGTCCTAGCCCCACTAGTAAACAGTTACTACAAAAGGCACTAGTGCATAGTTACTCTGTGGAACACACCTCCACCACACTTGACCCAACCTAATCACTGTACATTTACTACACAATGAACAAACAAATGCACTGAGTGTACATGGCCCAATAACACAGACTTCTACAATTATTGTAAAAGACCCAATCCCAAAAGTTTACAAGTACTATTCAGGGTGTGACTCCAGTTAAAATACAAGGCTCAGCCAAACAAATGTACAAATAAATGATTAAAGTCCACTGTTATACAGTTGAAACAGAAAAGAGTCCAAGCACTGCACACACTTACTACACAGGGCCCAGCAATATCCCCCTGAAGTCACTACTCAGAATGCTTCCATACTACTGTACATTTACTACACAAGGCCCAACCTACCAATACACAGTAAATATACACAGCCCAACCAAACTGCTATACAGTTGATGTAAAGGGCCTGATATCACCATTTTACAGCTGTAGAACATGCAGCTTGCTAATTACTCTTTACATGTTTAGTGGTTCATAGGTAAGTACTAAGCTAGCTATCCTTGAAGTCCATTTTAAGCCTAGACAATTTCCCTTTTTTGCTCAAAATAACCTATCCCATTTGGTTATACACTGGCCTTATCCATCCCATGATAAATAATTATATATTACTCCTGAAAATACATTTTCTTTATCTGGTAAATAAACTTGCAATTTCAATTTTGACCACTAGATATCACTTGAGCATTTATGGCCTGTTTGGACTGAAGTAATTACTCTATTATCTACATTCATAGTCTTTAGAGTCTTTAAGTCTAGGTTCTGATGTAAGTGTGATATATCCAAAACCTACTCATTATTCTGAAAATCAGTGTCTTTTAAGTCTGTGGCTTCTAAAGCTGATTAGGCCAGATAATTCCTTTAACCTTGCTGTTCCAGAAACAACATGGAGAAAATTCCACACACATCCTTATCTTGTCTTTGTGAGTCATCATTTAAGTTAGACAGAGTACAAACTGTTAACCCTGCCTATTTTTCTTCCCTATCTCTGCATGCTGTAATGGTCTATTGCCTATGTTTTTTACCTTATGAACTGGTGCCGTATTGTACCACGGTGACTCTCTTTTATAGCAAATGAAACATTTTCCTGTTGTCCATCGATTTAAAACTTCATACATTGTACTGTTTAGTCCATTTTCTTTTTTACTGTTTAGCCTATGAAGCGTGATAGCTATTTTCTGAAGATTAACTAAAATCGGCACTAAAGGGATAACTTTATAACTGATCTTGAAGCATAATTACCATACACTTTATTCACTAGTGTCTGTAAATTCTTATCTAGATTTGTTAATAATGCTATTTAATTTTTTTAACTTCTATGTGCTGTAACAGATGTCTGCCAATTAAATTTGTGTCTGAAATATTCTATGAATATTTATGAGCTAGCTATAACAGTTTACTAAAACTTATGCTTTCTGTATTTCACATCTGTCCTTTGCATACTCCGTCAGTGTCCTTTTAACTAATGTACAATAAAGCGCATGGTAAACTGTAAATTAATTAACAAATTAAGCCTGCCCTGTTATGTCCTGAGTATACTGAATAGCTATTACTACCTATTCTTTTAGATAACCTATTTTAATAAGCCTGTAAAAAATAATTATGTCACTTTACCTTTAACTAATGACTGAATAATATGAATGATGATGTATTAGAAATGTATGATATAATATAAGCCTGATAAAAATAATTGTCACTTTGCACTTAAAACTGAATGAATAATGTGAAGGAGAAATGTATAACTGAGTATTAATGTTATATTCCGAAATTATACTGAAATGTACTATACTGAACACATAACTGAGTATGAATGTCACATTTTGAATCTTGACTGAAATTTACATTATTGGACATCTAACATAGCTGTGTATAAATATTGTAAACTAACTAAAGTAATACTAAAGAAATATATTTTACCAGTGTTACCTAAACACAGATAAAGGCATAACTGAAAACTGGTAATGTTATATTCTGGAAACTAAACTATTAGTACCTTTTCAGTATTGTGTGAACATAGACAAAAACATAAACTGAAAACTAGTACTGTTATATAACTGTCTGAAAATATGAGAACATTTACATATTTGCTTTAACTCATATGTTTTAACTTTAAACAAACATTGAAGAAATAAGTGAAACACATAAACAGTCGACTTCTGCAAAACAGCTCTTGCCAAATTTTACTCTGCGTTGTCCCAGTCACTGATGAGGTACTGGAAGGCCTGCTTTAATGTCCAAGTGTCCTTTTTATAGTTAAGCCTTTTAAACTTCTCCTTTTCACCTCTTGTGCAAGGCTGGATGGCTAAAGATCTTGATTGCATTTAGTATCAGGTCCTTAAAATAACATTTTCAACTTTTACAATTACAAATTGATAGCATTGCTTGTTGTCCTGACTTTATTTATATTTTCTGCATGAAATAAGTCTGTAAGCAAACTTATAATGTGCTATAATGAACTTAAATTAAATACATTTATTGTCCTGACTTTGTTTACATTTTTCTGTAAGAAATAAAAATAAATTCTTGTAAATTTGTTAATAAACTGTTAATGCAGTACAGTGAACTAAAATGATGTAACTGATAAATACATTCTTGCAAGTCTGTACCTGAACTGATCATATACTACAGTGAAATGGAAAGGCTGTAACTTTATTTTTAAATCAAACTAAAACCTCAGTGACATAGTTTTTCGTGTCATAACCTCAAAAGAAACAAAAGTAGTAATATGACACTGTGCATTCTGCACCTGTATAAAACTAATCTTAACTGTTGAACTTTTTACATTTACTCTCGTGACCTTCAGATTCTAACATACTGTTCTGTGAGTGAAACTCCATCCACTGTCTTACCATAGCCATTTTTTTTTTGCTGACATCATTTAACTTTTCAGAACTATTTAATGCTACAAGAATTTATCATTACTGTCTACAATATTCTTCGATAAATAATAAGAATGTTAACTGCATAAACTGTATTAAATCGATTTTTTTCATACTGCCTTATGGCATACAGTACTGTCTTTAATTCAACTTACTGAGCTGGTTGTAATCTGATTTGGTATGCTTGGTAAACTACAATTTCTGTATGAAATATATACTATTTTAAACCAATTACATAGCTGCATTTTTTACCAGATTTAAACTGATCCGATTCTGGAACTTGTAGTAACTTGTCTGCCCTTTATAACATAAGAACAATGGTGAACAGAAACAGAGCTTGCCAAAATGCTATACGGTCTTGGGATGCCAAACAAAAAAATCAGCCAGTTATCAAAAAGTCGATACCAGCAAGCCAGAATAAAAGCAATCCAAAGATGTAATGAAACACAAACAATTTTAAGTTAAGCTCTTTCACCCGTTAAACTGTAATACATCCCAATATTAAAATGTGTATTCTACCACCTAAGGTAAATACACATTTTAATATTGGGATGTATTACAGTTTCATATTTGAATGTTTACCTTGATTATGTATATGTATGGACGGTTTTTATTTTATGGTCACACTGTGCCTTTAAATGGAGCCAAAGAATTGGCGCCAAAAATGTTACTTAAATGGTAACAGTTCATTTTAAAACAGTAGTTCTGAAGAAGCCCATGTTTAACGGGTGAAAGCGCTTAACTTAAAATTGTTTGTGTTTCATTAAATCTTTGGATTGCTTTTATTCTGGCTTGCTGGTATCGACTTTTTGATAACTGGCTGATTTTTTTGTTTGGCATCCCAAGACCGTATAGCATTTTGGCAAGCTCTGTTTCTGTTCACCATTGTTCCATTGTATCATCGACTGCCAAACTTTTATACTTTATAACATAAGAGTTGAATGTGTGCCTTTAATGGCACACAATATTTATGATGCACTCTTTTCATGCACAGGATCTGAACTCTTGACAGTACTGTCACTTTTATAATGTAGGATTGACTTTAGATTTTACTTTCTGTAAACTAGCAAAATATCATTTATGCATTGCAACACTTTAATAAAAAGCTCTTAATGACTGCTAAATGAATTTTGCTATGCCCTTTTTCGAGGTTAGTATACTGAGCCTCTGTCTAACAGTGACACAGAAGTGATACCCGGGGTAAACCTACGATCTCCCATCCACTCATCAAGATTCCTCTTGAAGAGAGTCAATGAGGGACTCTGCCTAACCTGGACTGGGATTTTATTCCAGAGTGAAGGGCACCTCTGGGTTATGAATCTGTCCCTTCAGCATGTCCTATTTATTTCAGTGCTGAGGTTCAAGTCTCTCGAGCGTGTAGCTCGATGGGATTTGGATTTTCTGAGGTGCAGCATGTCCATTAATTCCGGGTTGGACATGGCTTTATATGTCAGGCACAGATCGCCTCTGAGCAGGTGGTATGCCACTGAGTAGAGCTGAAGTTTCTTTAACCGGGCAGCATATGGCATCTGTTTGAGCCTTTTAATCCTCTTGGTGAGGTAGTTTTGGGGTCTTTCCAGTTGCTGCAGGTGTCTAGTAAGGTACATCCCAAAAGGGGAATTGTACTCAATTATGGTCCTGATGAGGAATGAGTAAAGAGGCACGATGACCTCCCCTGATCTAGATGTGAATCCCTTCATGATTAGGTGGGCTATATAAAATGTTTTTCTAACCACTTTGGCCATGTGGTTTTCAAATGAGAGATTGCTATCAACTTGGGTCCCCGGGTCCCTAATTACTTCTTCCGTACTTAATGGATTACCACCTATGTGGTAATTTGTGGGCACTTTGTTTTTGCCAAAGGGGATGACTATACACTTTTTGGTGTTTAGCTTGAGGCCATGGCTCTGGCACCAGTTGTCTGTTTCTATGAGGCCCTTTTGTAGGATGCTTGTGTTGGCTGGAGAGTCAATTATGGCACCTAGTTTGCAGTCATCTGTGAACTTGGTCAGCCACAGTCCTTCCGTGTTGGCCTGTACCTCCGAGAAATATATACAGAACAAGAGAGGTCCCAGGACTGAGCCGTGTGGGACGCCACTTGTAACTGGTTTGGAGTCTGACATGGCTCTAGCAATTCTAACCATGTGGGTTTTGCCCTTGAGCCAGTTTGCAACCCATCTAGTGACATAGGGGTTTATATTTAAGCTGGTGAGCTTATCTATAATGCCCGAGTGGGGTATTGTATCAAAGGCTTTTGCGAGGTCCAGGTAGGCTGTGTGGACCACCTTCCCCTCGTCAATGGCCTTGGTGACTGTTTCAAAGAAATTGACCAGGTTTAAGAGGCAGGATCTGCCCTTAACAAAGCCGAACTGGATAGGATCCAGTGTCTGTAGGTCCCCAATATCTTTATTTATGAAGTCCATGATGATCCTTTCCATAGCTTTGCAGACCAAGCTAGTCAGGCTTGTGGGATGATAGTTTCCAGGATCCGTTGAGGCACCGCCTTTGTGGAGAGGGACCACTGTTGCTGTACGCCATTCTTTGGGTACATATTCTGTAGTAAGGCTGAGATTGGACAGTAGTTTTATGTTTGGGTTTAGCTCTTCTTGGAGTTCATGTAGGATGCAGCCCGGGACACCATCTGGTCCCATTGATGCTGTGTTTTTTGCTTTGGAGAGGGCAGCTCTTACCTGAGCATCTGAGATGTCAGGGGGGCAGCACTCTGCTGGGATAGATATTTGCCCTTTTGGTGGGGAGGGGGGGGGAGAAGTTTGCGCTGAACCTGTCAGCTAGGATGTTGGCAATGTCTGTGGGTTCGGTGTATTTTTTGTCATTTTGGAGTAATTCTGAGCATATCTGGGAATTCTCACCCAGGTTCCTAACATAACTAAAGAAAGCCTTGTAATTATTCTTAGTGTCCTGTTCAGTTTTTCTCTCGAAGCTGGCCTTAGATGATTTTATGAGTGCCTGTAGTTTTTTGCTAATACTGATCAGAGATGCCTTCCGTTTTTGGGATTTTGCTCTATCATGTAGCTTCCTCCTTCTATTGTATAGTTTGTTTATGACTGGGGTTCACCAGACAGGACGCCTGCCTTTGGAGGACTGGGTCTTGGTTTTATTTGGGGTTGCATGATCCATGCATTCTTGAAGGTGTTCATAGAATGCGTTTATAAAGGATTCTGCGGTCTGGGCCGTATTTTCCACAGGCCCGGGGGCTTTGAAGGATTCCACCTTGGTTTTGAGGAGTGTGAAATTTGCTTTAGAGAAGTTTTTTACTGTGGTTTTCTGGGCAGGGGGTGGGGTCGGGATGTGAATATCCAGTGAGATTAGTTTATGGTCTGATCTTACCAGTGAGGGATACACATCTGGTCTGGGGCATAGAGCCCCCATGTTGGTGATGATCAGGTCCAGTATGTTTTCCCCTCTTGTGGGAGTGGTAACAAGTTGTTCCATAGCATTTGAGTTTATAAATTCCAGGAACCTTTGGGCTAGGGTGTTGGAGCTAGAGTAATGCTCCCAGTCTATGTTTGGGTAGTTGAAGTCGCCCAATATAATGGTGTTTGGAGTGACCTTCATATTTTCCAGTGTTCTCAGGAAGGCCGAGTGGGGTTCCTGGGTTTGGGGGGTGGTCTGTAGCAGGCTATAAACTGGAAGGCAGTTTTGCCCACTGTTAGTTGCACATGGATAGTCTCTGATGCTTCGTGTTGTGCCACCAACCTGGAGGTGTGGGTATCTTTGACGAATATTGATGCTCCCCCTCCTTTTGTGGTTCGGTCCAAGTTTTGTGGCCGAAAAGCATGGTATGAGGTATAACCTGGTAGTGCTGGGGTGCTCTCGGGAGCCTTGAACTAGGTTTCTGTTACTGCACAGTTATCGATGTTCTCCATGCTAAGGAGAGTTTCTAGTGCGTGCATCTTGAGGTTTAGACTTCTAGCATTGAGTAGCATTACTCTTAGTTTCTTATCCCTTGTTATACCTATGGAGGTGGGTTTGTCTTTTGAGCCTTGCCTAAAAAAGGCACTATGGGGGTGGCAAGAGCCTTTGCCAATATCCGAAAGCCCAGGGGTGACAGGTGTAAGCTGTCCCTAGTGAAGCATCGTGGCTTGTCGAGCATGTCATCCCAGGCTGACAGGCATTGGATCCCCTTTGAATGACACCAATACTTAAGCCAATTGTTGAAATTGATCATCTTGTCTTCATATTGTGGCATCATTCTTGGTGAGGGTAAGATGCTACTCAAGGTCAGGGTCATACTGGCCTGGGCTACATGCTCAGAGGGCTCCTCTATGTCTCTTTTCATGTAGTCCAGGGAGGTATGTCTCAGGTCATTCACACCAGCATGGACAATGACTAAGTCATATTTGTACTTGCCTTGGAGTGACCTGAGTGCTTGTGTTATGTGGCGGATCCTAGCGCCCGATAGGCAGCTCACCGTGACCTTCTCCTTGTTCAGCCTGATGAGCGGGACATCAGTGTGCCTGACGATAGAGTCACCTATTACAAGTGTATCAGGTGTGTTGTTTAGCCTTAAGGGCTGTGACTGTTCGGCACACTGGCTATGTGAGCTATGTGTTGCACATGTTTTGTTTTGGGGTAGCGATTGCTTGGGTGTCTGCTTTGGAGGTCTCTGCTGCTTAGGCAGATTTTTATTTAGTGTCTCCGAGAATGTTTTTGTGTGTTTATATGTTTGGTTTGCTGTCGTGGTAGGTCTATGTGAGATTGGAATTGTAGTGAGCGTGGTTTCCTTCTCCTCCTGACTGGTTACACCAGTACTCAATTGAGAGAGCTTAGCCTCCAGTTTGGCTATATGGTTGCATCTCTCACATGTATTGGAATTTGTTGGGAGGAGGAGAGGGTTGTCTATGTACATGAGGCAGTTGTAACATTGCCTCAAGATTCCTAGATTCACCAGCTGGACCGGAGAGGAGATTGACAACTGACCTTTGGACATGCTAGAATAGTATTGGTAATTCCTTTATAATTGAAAAAAAGGCCCAATAGGGAACAAGGTACTCAAGGGGAGTTTGTGAGGGTCTAGTGCTTTTAATTTTTTAGTGCTGACTTATACAATTGCTTTAGTGAGCAAGTGCCAGGCTTTAGAGTAGGAATAGGGTGTTTATTATGAGAACTAGATCAGTTCTAAGGGAAAAAGTGAAGAGCAGACTTTGTGGAGCCGAGAATGGTTTAACCCCAATTAAGCGGAGCTGCCCGATGCTGTGCTATGCGCAAAATCGTGCAAAACCGTTCCAAAGCGGGTTTTATACAGGAGGACTTGAAAGAGCTAGAAATTGGCCCAAAATGGCCAATAGACTACCAGATTCTTGTGCTGGGAACACTCCTCCACAGATAGATAGGCTGCTCTAAGCTCCCCACTGCCACTGGTGAACAAAGAAGCCTCCCTTTATCCAAGAAATGAAATGGGCAACACAGGAACTTTCCAAAAGTCCAGAATACAGCAAAGCCTGTATTTGGACTATTCTAGGTCTGGAAAGATGGGAAACAATGATATTTTTTTTTTTCTTTTTTGCAACAAACAGCAGGAAAATGAAATAGATATGTAAGACAGGCTAGCGCACTTGAGTGTGTAGCCTCAACAGGTATATGCAATAAACAGGACAAACTTTAAAAGTGCAGGTGCAAAAACAACTTTAAACAGTTTAAAATAGTTCAAGAAGCAGAAATACTTGCAGTTTAGCTAGATCAGACAGTCGCTAAGGTAGTAGCAGGAAAAAAACACTTTTATCAGGTTAGCAGTCGCTCTTTTCGTCTCTCTGCTGCTAGCACCACTCTGCAGGACCATGAGGAGCTTGGCTGAGTAGTAACAAGCACAAAAACCGCGCCAAAGCGGGTTTTATACAGGGGGACTTGAAAGAGCTAGAAATTGGCCCAAAACGGCCAATAGACTACCAGATTCTTGTGCTGGGAACACTCCTCCAGGGATAGATAGGCTGCTCTAAGCTCCCCACTGCCACTGGTGAACAAAGAAGCCTCCCTTTATCCAAGAAAGGAAATGGGCAACACAGGAACTTTCCAAAAGTCCAGAATACAGCAAAGCCTGTATTTGGACTACTCTAGGTCTGGAAAGACGGGAAACAAGGATCATTTTTTTGTTTTTTTTCTTTTTTGCAACAAACAGCAGGAAAATGCAATAGATATGTAACACAGGCTAGCGCACTTGAGTGTGTAGCCTCAACAGGTAAATGCAACAAACAGGACAAACTTTAAAAGCGTAGGTGCAAAAACAACTTTAAACAGTTTAAAACAGTTCAAGAAGCAGTAATACTTACAGTTTACCTAGATCGGACAGTTGCCCAGGTAGTAGCAGGAAAAAAAAACACTTTTATCCGGTTAGCAGTCGCTCTTTTAGCCTCTCTACTGCTAGCACCACTCTGCAGGACCACGAGGAGCTTGGCTGAGTAGTAACAAGTGCAAAAACCATGCCCAAGAGGGTTTTATACAGGGGGACTTGGAAGAGCTAGAAATTGGCCCAAAACGGCCAATAGACTACCAGATTCTTGTGCTGGGAACACTCCTCCAGGGATAGATAGGCTGCTCTAAGCTCCCCACTGCCACTGGTGAACAAAGAAGCCTCCCTTTGTCCAAGAAAGGAAATGGGCAACACAGGAACTTTCCAAAAGTCCAGAATACAGCAAAGCCTGTATTTGGACTACTCTAGGTCAGGAAAGATGGGAAACAGGGATAATTTTTTTGTTTTTTTTTGTTTTTTGCAACAAACAGCAGGAAAATGCAATAAATATATAACACAGGCTAGCACACTTGAGTGTGTAGCCTCAAAAGGTATATGCAACAAACAGGACAAACTTTAAAAGTGCATGTGCAAAAACAACTTTAAACAGTTTAAAACAGTTCAAGAAGCAGAAATACTTGCAGTTTAGCTAGATCGGACAGTTGCCCAGGTAGTAGCAGGAAAATAAAACCACCTTTATTAGGTTAGCAGTCGCTCTTTTAGCCACTCTGCTGCTAGCACCACTCTGCAGGACCACAAGGAGCTTGGCTGAGTAGTAACAAGCGCAAAAAACGCGCCAAAGCGGGTTTTATACAGGGGGACATGAAAGAGCTAGAAATTGGCCCAAAACGGCCAATAGACTACCAGATTCTTGTGCTGGGAACACTCCTCCAGGGATAGATAGGCTGTTCTAAGCTCCCCACTGAGACTGGTGAACAAAGAAGCCTACCTTTATCCAAGAAAGGAAATGGGAAACACAGGAACTTTCCAAAAGTCCAGAATACAGCAAAGCCTGTATTTGGACTACTCTAGGTCGGGAAAGAAGGATAATGTTTTTTGTTTTTTTTTCTTTTTTGCAACAAACAGCAGGAAAATGCAATAAATATGTAACACAGGCTAGCGCACTTGAGTGTGTAGCCTCAACAGGTAAATGCAACAAACAGGACAAATTTTAAATTACAAGTGCAAAAGCGCGCTAAAGCTGGCTTTGAAGCAGGGGGTTATAAAGAGATAGGAAATGGCCCAAAATGGCCAATAAGCTACAAGTCACTGGGCTGGAACCACTCCTCAAGGAACATATAGGCTGCTCAGAGCTCCCCACTCTCACTGGTGAACAAAGAAGCTTGCTCCTATCCAAATAAGGATATGGGCAACACAGGAACTATGACACAGCCAGAGATCAGCAATACCTGAAGACTGGACTATTCTAGTTCAATAAAGGCGGGAAACAAGGATTTTTTTTGTTTTTTTCTTTTCTTTTTTTTTTTATACAAAGTAGCAGAAATTAGGTGCAGAAACACAGTAAATGCTTTAATTCAGCTAGCGCACGTGAGTGTGTAGCCTACCAGTTAAACTAAGCAAAAACAAACTTTAAAAGTGCAAAAAACTCAGAAATACAGGCAGAAATGCAATAAAACAACTTTGCAGTGCTTATTTAGTTAAAGAAACAGAGAAGTCTATATATACAGAAAAGCAGCTAAAACACACAAACACTTCAGATGCAGTGCAACCTAGAGCACTTGAGTTGTAGCAATATTAAGGCAATTACAGTTATAGTAAATGCTCTGAAATATACTCTATATTTCCAAAATGTTTGAGAAGCACAGTCAGAACACAAGGAGATTCAGGCAAAAAAACAAATGTGTTTTTTTTTTTTTTTTGAAAGGGAAAAAGGAGAAACAGAAGGCCTTATCCAATGTTCTCTCTGTATTAGGTAGAATGAGCTAATGACACTAGACTGGGAGGAGTGTCACAGATCAGATTTACAGTAGGGGTGGGCAACTGCAAAGCCACCAAGTATAAAAGCAAGACACCAACTGGGAGCAAAAACAATAGCCTACAGACAGTAAGCACTAGAGAAAGCCACAAATGAAAGTTTTTAAACAGATAAAGATTTGTAAAGATACAGAATGCTTTTAACTGCAAAGAAATCAGTTACTTGTGCAGATTAGTTAATAGCAATAAAATACACTCAAAGACTAAAAAGCAGGCAATAAAAGTGCTATATATTAATTGTTAGAAACAATAATCTGTATAAATAATCGAAAAAAAACAGGATACTTATATATCTCAGCTAACAGTCGTGGTCAACAACTCTCATCCACTCTGCTCAGTGTGTATAGATCTGTATTTACCATATTGCAATTTAACTTTGTACCTGGAATTACATGTAAACAAGAAGTTATTACATTCTGAGCATTTGTATTTGAAATTGTACAACTTAACTCTGTATGTTGAGCTGCATGTGCTGTAGCATTTACACAAGAAGTTGTGTTATTTAAGTCTGAAACTGTACTCTTTGTGGAGGTAACATCCTCTGTTTTGATTATTTGCAGCCTATCTGTGAGCCAGTTGGCAATCCAGCAGGTGACATTGGAGTTTATTCCCAGTTTGTTTATCTTTTCTAGTATGCCTGTGTGGATAATTGTGTCAAAAGCTTTGGTCAGGTCAAGGTATGTGGTGTGTATCATTTTGCCTTAATCCACTGCTTTGGTAACCTTTTCAAAAAAATCCATCAGGCTGAGTAAGCATGACTTGTCCTTGATGAATCCAAACTGAGATGGTTCCAGTGTTTGGAAGTTCCCCTATGTCCTGATTGATTAATTCTATAAGTCTTTCCATGGCTTTGCATATGAGGCTGATCAGACTTATAGGTGTGTAATCGCCTGGGTCTGTGGAAGGTATTCCCCTATGCAGGGGAATGACTGTAGCTTTTCTCCACTCGCATGGTACAAAACTAGCATGGAGGCTGAGATTAAACTGTATTGTTAGAGGTGTGGTCAAATCAAGCTTCATGCTATGTAAGATGTATCCAGGGATACTGTTGACCCATCGATCCAGTATTTTTAGCTTTTGATAGCACTTTAGGACTTGGTTTTGTGTGATAGCTGGAAGTAAGCTAGTTTCAGGTGTATTCATGTTTTAAACACTTTTATTGAATTACTACTTGTAACACAGGTAAACCTGGAGTTTATATAAAAGTAATCAACTCATACTAACAAGTTCAGATTTACAAACATTGTACATTACATATATTGTTCTATACCATATAAACAAAGCAGGATTACATAAAATGTTCAGTTCCCACCTTCTCTTAAACCTCATTCTTCTTCCAAAACATTATTCTGCATGTTTTGTTCCCACAATTTCCATTTTTTTCCATATAGTTTGCTCCTACCTTTTTCTAAAGATCCTACTTCCTGTTTTTTTGTCTCTGTTACAATATTCACTACTTCAAGTATAGCAGGTTTAGACTTTGTTTTCCATTTTCTAGCAATTGCTTTTTAGGCAGCCACTAGAATTAAACTTAACAAGGCCTTACTGTGTATAGGCAACGCAGATCTTGTATCCCAGCTCAAAAATCATTTCCTTAGTTACTCTTACTTGCTTTCCCAGTATTCCTGACAGAGTACTCTGCAGGGAATTTTTTATGGTGACCAACTCATTACACTCTGAAAACATATACCCACAGGTATTCTTTTCTTCCCCATTATACCTCCAACACTTGTCATCTACCAGAGGAAAATTCATTGGAGTATGTTTGGAGTATAAAACTATCCATGCAAATACTTCCAGGCAAAAATCCTACATCTTCTAGATTTTGCTGCACAATTGGGAGCCATAGATATGTCCTCCCATAATTTCTTTGAAAACTGCTTATCTAATCTCTCTCTCCTCAGTCTTTTCTGATCTCCTGTGATTGATTCTTATAATTATGAAGCAATATTTTTATATGCCCCACTAATTATCCTTGTTTAACAGCAGCTTCTGTTCTAGATTCAATTAAAAACTCAACGAGTGCATGTCCTTCATTTACGACCCCCCTATCACCTTTTCTTTGTCTATATTCTGATAACAATCCAAGACAGGGAAGGCAATCACTAGTTTGCAGTCCAAATGTCTTCTTGGCCTTTTCCCATTCTATTATATTTCCATCTTTATTTGTTCCCAATACCTTGGTTCCTTTGTCAGCTTCCTCTAGTAAATTCTAGCCCCCTCTTACCTATTCTCTCTACCCCTAATTGCAGTCATCTCTAACAGCAGAATTTCCTTTTTCCATTCCCATGTTGACTTAGTTTTTAGCACTCTTTATACTACTTTATGAATATAATATTCTGTAGGACTGTTATTTTTCTGAAAGATCTGCACCAAAATCCCACTCTTTATTTCTCAGAATACCCCCTGTTCATCATCATCCCTTTCCACTTTCAACTGTAGCTTTCTGCTTGTGTTATGTATAGCAACAGCCTTAACTATGTAGCTCTAAAATTTCCCTTCAAATCAGATAATCCTAAACCTCCATACTCTATTGTGAGGATCAACTTATCCCATTTAATTCTTGCCCTCTTCCCCTCCTAGATAAAAACCTTCAACTCTTTATTAATTACTATCCACAATTTCTCTTCTGATTGATAAAAATATGCCTGACTTGTGCATAAAACTAAAGGGACTAAAAGCATTTTACTGCTTGTATCATGCTATCCATATCTATAGACAATAGCTTCCAGTTTCATTAGTTGCTGTATTATCTTTTCTTTAGTCTCTTCCCACATATTCTTAATTGCCATAACAGAAGTCTCTTCAATACATGCTCTTAAATACATCATTTTATGATTTACTATCAAAATTTAGAATTAAGGTTCAGCCAAGATGGGAAAGCTGAATGGCAGTTGGCCAATTCCCATGTTTCTGAACATTAATTGAATGAGAGTTCATATAAGCAAATTCCACTGTGCATTCACTATGTCCTTGATGTTATAGAGATCGTGGTGCAGTGTGGATTTGGAAATATATCCCTTGCTCTCTGTAGTGCGTTCTCAGAGTTGTAATATATAGTGTGGGGGCTGTAGGGGGGCTTGTCCCCCTGCTAAAATGTGAATTCCAGTGTAGGACTTAAACTTACCTTTGCACCTATATGGACATCACATTCAGTATTCAAAGAAAATGTTGAATCTGCTGTATTTGTTCAACAGATTCAACATTTTCACCATCTTCATATGCAGGAATTCGATGTTGACTTTTGATGTTAAATATGTTTTTTTTTTCAGCATCAAGAAGTTGATTATAAACCTCACTTTAACATGTCCCCATAAATATGGGTATTACTAAACCAATTCATGTGTGAGTACATTGTTTATAGCTGTAGCCTTTGTTTTATCCTCATTAATTTTATATCCCAAAACGCCTGGAACTGTCTCAGAATGTTCCAGGACATTGAGATGTTCTTTTCTGGTTCCATCATGTGCAAAATAATATTATCTACAAATAAAGCTGACTTTTCTTGGACACCATACTAATTATATCCTTGAATTTCTGAGACCCTTAATTTCTTTGCCAATAGTTCTAAGTATAACACAAATAACAAAAGGGAAAGAGGACTCCCCTTCCTTGTTCCATTGTTTAAGCACAACTTATCAGAGAGGAACCCTCTCACTTTGATTTTTGGCTCTGATCCCTCATATATCCTAATTAACTTTATTTTTGTATCAGGAAATGCAAGTGGTTCCTTTTCCTCTACTCATAAAATCCTAGTTTACTCTGTTGAATGCTTTCTTCTGTATCAAGACCCACCAGCAAAAGTGGTATCTTCTTACATTCTGCTTCCGTCTGGATCACCATTGTTCTTTTAATGTTGTCAAATGTTTCCTTTCCTCCACAAAACCACAAAGATCCACATCACCAGATTTTGTCACCACCTTTGCCATTCTTTTAGCCCAACAAACATAAACACTTGAAAATTGTGGTTTAAAATTGAAATGGGCCTATATGAAGCTGGCTCTGATGGGTCTTTACTGTCTCTAGGTATTACAGGTTTCAGGTATATCTTGAGGTCCAGACTTTGAAACTGGCAGTAAGATAATGGTATTAAGCACTAGTCTACTATGATACCCAATCATAACAGCTCTGAAAGGTGCATAACAGACTTTGTTAGGCAGTTTTTGAAGCTGTTGTGATCAGGTCTCATGTTACAGTATACATGGCAGCCAGTGTCTGAAGTGCTTTAACATCTTAAAAGCTGTAAAACACATTCCACTGCCACACAAATAAACAAGTCTAGCATAGGGAAGTATCTATCAGCTTCCAAAGCTCTTGTTTGAGTAGAAATACACTTTCCTTCTGGCCTTTGTCTGTGTGGCAATGCTAAATGATTTACAGATTTCAAAGCTGCCGAACACTTCACGCTCCTATACTTTTTTCATCCCTCTGTAACTAGTAATACACTGAAGCATCTAAAGCTCCATGTTCTAAAAAAAATTGATCAAGGTTCTCCAGTCATAACTATTTGTTATGTATTCTTAATATGGTGGTCAAGTGAATTTCCTGACATCTATGTCTCAAGCATATAACACAGACAATTAATGATTAGGTTAAAAGAAAAAACAGCCCACATACTGCTGTGTTTCCTGAAGAAGGCAAAACAGTAAATGCTCAAAAACAAGCTCAAAAGTTACCTCCTTTGGAACAAGCCATAAAACAATAATGTGAATGACCACCAGCCAGAATTAAAGGGTGTAAATAAAATCCACTTTAATATTAAAACAATAAAACAGTTTTGAACATCCAATCACATTTGTCTATGCTGTGTTTGAGACATGGATGGTAAGAAATTCACCATGAAGAGCTTCACTTTAATGCTCTCTTGAAGCGAATTTTGAAATATGCCAAGAATACATAACAACAGAGACATGTGGTTATAATTTGTTGCAATATATGGTGCTTTAGCTGTTCCAATGTCCTATTAGTTACAGGAAAGCAAAGTGTAGGAGTACAAGGTGTTTTACTGCTTTAAAAGACATAAAACATTTAGTGTTAACATACAGACAGCAGCCAGAAGCTAAGTGTTCATCTGATGAATGAATGCCTTAACTTTTTTTGTGACAGCAAAAGCAACAACAATGTTTAAACCATTTCAACTTCTCAACACTGTTACCTGATGGCCAGCATTGGCCACTGTTTAACAAAACTTTGATAAAGCATCTTTCGTACTATGCTTAAAATGTCTTTTTCCAAATACGAAGCATAATCATGGAGCTATGTGTAATATAGGCTTACCGTGACAAGAAATGTAATCATAATTCTCTATATTACATACGGTTTAGCTCCACTGTTGGAGAAAACTCAGACCAGTATCTATGAAATTATTAATCGCAGCCCACTCTCAAGGTTTTACAGGTACTATGAACTATTGAGTCATATACACAGTTTCTTAATAGGGTCTACCCAACCAGTAAATAATTACTTTAGAGAATTTAACACTGCTCAGCATGAAAATACATACATAATGTAGATCAGTGTGGCTACTGTACCTAGTCAGCCACTGTAGTCAGACAGCAAATGCATTTAAGTTACTGAGCACGTGTGAGATCAGTGCCATTTTGTATAGTCAAAGTGAGTGCAAGCTTGAATGGAGATGCACATGTGAGTGTGTTAGAAGTAATGAGATGGTCAGTAAGCATATGAAGTTCAAAGTATGTTACACTTACAGCTCCTGATGTGTTTATCTACAATAAATGACTTGAACCCATCCTGTGCCTCTGTCTCATTTGAATGCATGAGACATGTGACATGGTATCAGAAGTGGGATCCGAAGGTGAAGCAGCTTGCAAACCATGAGGCATGCAGTTTGATGTGAAATAATATACATGAGTGAACTCGCAAACCGGTCAGCATTTACTCAAAGGTACTTAAATTTGTTTCAAATTATTTTCAGTCACCAAACATGTGGCATAGCATTCAAAGTGTTCAAAATAATTGCCAAGTTATTCAAAATATCTGAAACAGTGACATAATGATTAAAATATTCTCCAAAGTGTTTAAAATGTTTGAAAAGGCTGAAATGTCTGAATCTTTTCACAATGTATGACTTTTTCATAGTAAGTAAGATTTTTGAAAGTGGATGAAGTGTCCAGGGTGTTTGAGGTATTTGCAATGTTAAAATAAAGTATTTTGTGCATTTGAGCATAATTACAAGTACCAGGTATATTATATTTAAAGGCAATTTGTTGTTATGGCAGAGGGGTTTTGTAGACCTGAACTGTTGGTGTTTGATAATAATACTACTGAGAATTGGCGAGTGGTTGAGCAAGATTATGATATTTTCATACAGGCAGAATTTTCTGATAAAGACACAGATACAAGAGCATATACACTTCTCAATTTAGTTGGCTCAGAAGCCACTGAGTGAGAATGTTAATTTGTGTATGCACCTGCTATGCATGCAGGGGAAGGGGAGAACCTCCATACTGTGATACAGGCTGAAACGCGGGAAGACCCTGAAGGCTTAAAATGTAAATTTAGAGAAATTTGTAACCCTCAAATGAATATTACAATGGAAAAGCACATATTTTGAACCAGAAATCAAAAGCATGGTGAAACTATTGCAGCATATATTACCAACTTAAGAAATAAAGCAAAAACATGTTGCTTTGGTGATTTATGAGTTGACAAAAGACTGTCTTGTATGTGGTGTTAATAATGATGCAGTGAGAAAGATTTTGCTTCGAGATAGTGAGGTAACATTGAGGAAAGCCATAGAGATTTGTCAAATACACGAGTTTACAGAAAAGCATACAAATATACTTTTGAATGAGACTAGCATGTTTGTAGTATCTGCTAGTGTGAATGTTGATTGTGGTACAGCAGAACGTTAAGATTAAAAAGAAATATAAACCAAAGGGTGCCACACCCAACCTCATTGTTAACTGTCGCAACTGTGGAGGCAGCCATGAATCTAAATGGGAAAAGTGTTTAGCTTTTGGTCATGAATGTCAGAAATGTAAAAAGTGGAATCATTTCAAAAGGCTTTGCAAGTCTAAAGTGTTGCATACTTATGTTAAAAGAGAGTATCTAAAGAAGCAAGTAGATCAGATATAGACTGTAGCAAACTTCACGAACTGTAAGCAAACTTTCTATGTAGATGGTATCTCTGAGATCAATGAAACACTTAATACAGAAGACTATCACTTATCAGCAAAGAGCGAAATATTTTGTACTGTACAAATTAATGAGAAACCTGTAGAGCTTAAAGTAATTTAACTTACTTTAAGCTGGATGTAAGTGCAATGTTGTATCAGCACCAATGCTTGCTAAAGTAAAAGCTGGTGAGAAACTTGATTCAACAAAGTGTGCAAAACTAGTTGCTTATGGGAGTGAAAACATTCAGACTGATGGCGTAGGTCTTTCATGCCATTCTGCTAGAAATAGCTATGACTTGTAGTATTACATAGTCAAAAGACATGTGAGTCACTGCTAGGCCTCAAAGACAGTCTGAGAATGAACTGATTTCATTTAATAAAGAGGTTCACCATATAAATATGAATAACAACAACAGTTTTACACAGAGTATTTTAGTGAATATACTGATATTTTCAAAGACGAGCTTGGCAAACTTCCAGTCACATATTCCATGAAGTTAAACCATTAAATAAGACCAATTGTCAGACCAGCACAGAAGATTCCAGTAGCAATGCAGAGTAAAGTAAAAACAGAGCTACTCAAAATGGTCAATTTAGGTGTCCTAACTCCAGTAGACTGAACAGCCAACTGAATGGGTATCATGGTCATAGCTCATAAGAAAAGCTCAGATGATATTCAAATTTGTACTGATCCAACAGACTTAAACAAAGTACTTAAGCATCCTCATCAGATGTGTACAGTAGAAGGGGTAGCCACTCTCATGTCAAATTTCACTGTTTTTTCAGTCTTAGATGCAAAAAGTTATTTTTGGCAAATTTCACTGGATTGCAAATCTTCATTGTTAACCGCAATCAGTACACAATTTGGTAGATTTAGATTTCTGAGAATGTCATTTGGAATCAATTCTGCCATTGAAGTCTTTCAACATGCCATGGAACAGATTTGTTCTAGTTATCCATGTGCTATTATAGTAGATGACATTATTGCTGGAAGCAATGATGAAGACGAACATGACAGAAATCTCAGGAAAGTTCTAGACCATGCACATGAAGTAAATCTCAGACTGTCTTCAGAAATGTAAATTCAAACTGAAACAAGTTACTGATGTGGGACATTTGTTTACCAGTTCTGCCTTACAACCAAATCTGTCTAAGCAAACAGCAATTCTTGAGATGCCAGTTCCGGAGAATGTCACCTCTTTACAATGTTTTCTAGGTATGGTCAACTATTTAAGAAAGTTCAGCCAAGACTTGAATGAGCTTTCTGCCCCATTACATGAGGTGACATGCAAAATTGTAAACTGGTCCTGGCTGGAACAATACCAAAGAGCATTTGATATTCTGAAGAAGAAAACTGCCAGTCCATCCACATTGAGGTTTATTTAGTTAGTTTACATTTATTTTACATTTGTTTACCAGGATAGTCCGATTGGGTCAAGAGCCCATTTTCAGCAGAGGCCTGGGGGAAAAGCCACAAGAAGTCAAATAAAAAAAAAAAAAAAAAAGACTAGTAGCAGACTAAAAAGACTGAAACAGTAATTACAGTCACAGATAATTACAATATACAGATTAAACAGTAGTTCCAAAAAAGTTAGGAATAAACATTATTAAGAAAATTCTTAAAAAAAGTTGATGCAGTTGCAATATATACAGATCTTTACAGTGCTGCCAATTTTGGTAAATGCAAGCTATACCCTATATCAGAAGGGTAAGTTTGGGATGGAAAAGTGGTCAGTGGAAGAAGAGATTTAGTAGAAGGTTACTGCTAGGTAATATGAAAAGCAGGGAGAGAAGGTTAAAAAGGTTTCAGTTAAGGAAAAGTGAGGAGAGATAAAATTATTCAGGGGTGATACAGGAACAGACCCAATTATTGTTTAGATGTTCTTTAAGAAGGAGCTTGAATTTGGAAGTAGTAAGGGCATTTAGTATATGTTGGAGGATGCTGTACCAATTTTTTGTGATTTGATTTGCAAATAAGGAGTCACCAAAAATTTTGCTGGATTTATTAGATTTTATAAGTAGTTTGTTAGATGAGCAAAGAGAACAGGATGCGTTGTAAGTTTGGACTAGGTTCAACAGTGCTGGACAGGCTTCTGGTTGATGTAAGATGTTATGAGCAATTGTGAGTTGATTATGAACAAGTAGGTTAGATAGCTCCAGCCACTGCAGTTGTTACATGGTTATACAGTGGTGGGTTCTATTTTAGAGTCCGGCAACAAAGCGAGCTATTTTATGGTAGCATATCTCTAGCTTGGATAGTTCCGATTTTCTTAGATTAGTGAAGATGGGGGACGCATACATTAATGTACACAGAAGGTGTGTTCTGGCTATAGCTTGTCTAGCTGAGGGGTAAGGAATGTTCTTGACCTATGCAGGCAACCGAGCTTGATCTGTACCTTTTTTATGGTAAGGGCTATGTGTTCATCATATTTTAGGGTACGGTCTATTGTGACACCAAGTAACTTTGTGTTATTTACTGGTTCAATTACAGTGCCGTTGGTAGACAGTATGTGAAGTGGTAAAGGAGGTTCTGAGGTGTTATTATTGGAGAATATCATTAGCTTTGTCTTGCTAGGGTTTAGTATGAGTTGTTTTTCTTTAAGGAACTGCTCTGTGTCTGAGAAGGCACTCTGGGTCTTAGATAGGAGTTTGGGGAGGGAGGGGGCTGCACAGATAACAGTGGAATCATCTGCATACTGTATGATAGTAGCATGTGTGGATGATGAGCTATGATTGTTTGTAAAGCTGGAGAAGAGTAGAGGTCCAAGAACAGAGCCTTGTGGGACTCTAACAGTAATAGGTAAAAGGGCAGAGATTTCATCTTCCTATATAACTGCTTGTTGGCGTTTGAATAGATAGCTGTGAAACCAGGTAATGGATTACAGTGAGAGGTGGATAGGTGATAAATCTTCAAGTAGTTTTTGATGGGATACCATATCAAATGCTTTTGGCATACCCAAGAAAATGGAAGAGACAAGGTTGTTACTATTTCTGTAATGGTTGATGGAGTCTGTAAAACTTAATAAGGCTGTTGTGGTGTTATGTTTTGGTCTAAAGCCATGTTGGGATATGGAGAGAAGGTTATTTTGTAGTCGATATTTCAGTAGTTGAGTTTGTATGCATTTTTCAAGTATTTTCCTAAGGGGGGAAACTATTGCAATGGGTTTGAAGTTGGATAATTCTGAGGATTGGCCACACTTATGCAGAGGAATGCAGCAGATTTTCCAGAGTACTGGTATATACTGTTCAGTAATGGAGTGATTAATAAGTAAGGAGACAGGGTATGAAACAAGAGTCTGCTGCTAGTCTAAGAAATTCACTTGGGAGTTGGTTTACTGCAAGTCTGGTGGGTTTCAGTTGCAGTACGAGTTTTTTGATGTGTGTGGTCTGAATGGTCTGAAATGAGAAAGCTGCAGATTGATGGGCAGCAGTTGTGGGGATGATAAGAGGGCCATGGGAACTGTTGCTAACGAGGGTCAGGATGGAGTTTATGAAATGTGAGTTGAATTGGGTTGCTATGCTTATATTGGAATTAAGATTGGTTGGTGAGGGGATAATGGATTGTCCAGGATTTAGGAGTTGTTTAATGGACTGCCAAACTTCTGAGGGGTATTTTTATGTTTACGGTGGATCTGGGTGTAGGAGGATTTTTTGTCTGATCGAATTAGATTTTTGGCTAAGTTATGTAGTTGGAGGTAGTTGTGGAGGGAAGCTTGGGTTTTGCAAGGCCGATAGTTTATCCATGTTCTGTCTCTTTGTTTCATTATGTTTATGGTGTCTTTATTTAGCCAAAGAGCTCATGTGGATTTTCAACATATTTTTCTTATAGGGGCTAGTGAGTTAAAAATGTTTAAGAATGAGTTGTTGAAGTAGATGGCTGTCTCATCAATGGGAAGTTGTTTTAAGAGGGACCAGTTGTGATGTTTTAAAGGGTGTTAAATGTTTCTTTGGAGAAGTGTTTTTTGGTATAGATATACTTGTAGATAGAGGTATTAGTTGAGTGTGGTTTGTGCCTAATTAGATAGGTGGGAGAATGATCACTAAGGGAGTCAGAGAGGCAGCTAAACTGAGTATAAGTTTGGGCGTTTGGAGAGTTTCCAGTCTAGTATGGAATGTTTATTATTGTATTTGTCGATTCTTGTAGGTGTGTTGATAAGTTGGGAGAAACCAAAGAGGTTAATATGATTTATTGAAATTATGGAAGTGCATGTGGTCCAGTACCGATTAAAGTTACCTAAGATTAATTATTTCCTGATTGTAGATATTGGAGGCCCAACTAAGCAGGTTTTCTATTATAAGAATACTGTTTCCAGTGGGGAGATATACTGATGTGATGATGATGGACTTCTTTATGTTAAGTTGAAGACATGAGATTAGTATTTCAGAGTCAGTAGCTAGGGGTGGGATAGTGTACAGTTGTTGCAGGTTAATATTGCTCTTATATATGACTGCTACACCACTGCCATGCTTGTGTATTCTGTCAGCTCTATAGACTTGTCTTAGAGAACTTTGGCATCTTCTAATGAAGAAATGATGTTATCCAGTGTGCAGTCATCAGCATATTCGATAATCCATAGTCCACTTCTCCCATTTATGTTTGATAAGAACAGTCCAAAAAATAAATGGCCCCAGTACAGAGCCCTGTGAGACACCACTGGTAGCTCTTGCGGGGACTGACAGGTTCCCCCACCACTATAAGTCATTGTGTTTTGCTGTTTAACTAGTCTATCACCTGCCAACTTACATATAGGTTGACATCTAATGCTTTCAAATTTGCCAGTTATTTACTCATATGGGACAGTGTTAAAAGATTCAGCAACTACAAGCAACATGCACTGTCGGGCTCTCAACAAATACTGCTGTTACCTCACCAAAGAATGTCACAAAATTCAAAAGGCAAAGTCTCCCCTTAAGAAACTCATACTGCCTATACCCATGTGACATTTTTCAGAAGCTCCATTATAACTCGAGATGATTTTACCAAGAACACTTGTCAAGCTGAGGGATCTAAAATTGCCTGTGTCTAAAGTACACCCCACACCCCCCGTGTCTGTGAACTGATAGCTTTACAACTTGCTGCAATAGGTAAGGGATGTGTATAAAATCACTATGAATGTTTGATTCCATTGAACTTGTAGCAGCAGTTATCATATCTGTAGTTATATAAGGGTTGTCTCTCTTTGTCTCTATAGCACCCTGACACATTTCATTCCTTATTTTAGCTCTGTACTTTTTTTCCTGCAAGCACATTTGCTACATCCTGTGGATAGCTAATGACTTTATTATTTATGGATAACAGTTTTCGGATAATAAATAATTTGTTATTATTGCCTTCAACTGTTAAGACAATAGATACATTGTGAGATATTCAGTCTTAAGGATCCATGTGTTTCTGTACTACAGCAGCCAGGTACATTTTGTAGGACTTAAGAGAAACGAGGGCTTTTTGACAGTGATTATTCAACTCAGACTCTCAGGAAATTAATTCAATTCTCAGTCACAAAGAAGAAATGTTGTCTAAAAAGGTTAAAGTTCCAGATGCTGTACACAGTTGTAGTTAATATTTTATCTTTATACAATAAGAATGTTTGAGAATTATCAGGAAATATTGTCAGCCATGCGAGAATATGAACAGGAGAGAAATCAGAGTTGCTATTACCTGGTATTGCTGAAGAGATTGAGGCAGTGGCTCATGCATCTGAATAAAGTCTGACAGTTGAGGCTGCATATACATTGACAATTCTGTAATTTTCTGTGAGCCAGGAGGAGTTTCCTGTTTTTCAGAAATGAATCTTGAAATGGCAGAAGACAGTACAAGCAGTAAGTAAGGAAGTTTGACAGCTAAGGTAATTATCTGAGCTGTCTGAGTTATGACAGCATGGACCTTACTGGATATTTTTAGGCAGTCACTTTATGTGGTGTTTAATGAGCATATTTTGGTGAATACATCATTTGAGTCTCACAAGGGATAATTGGCTAGATTTAAAATGGCTCATAAGGGCAGTTAGCTTAGTACTAATCTATGAACCTATGAGCTAAATTAAATTGCTGAATAATAGGATTACACTTGGTAGATGCAGGATTCTTTGGGGCTGAAGTAGGCTGGAGAAATATTTCTGTAGGACATAATTTTATATGGCAATTTGGCATGAATGGAGATGGTTTGCTAGACTTTTTGATAGTGTTGCTGTAGACATTCCCGAGGAGTTTCTTCACAGAAAACTATGTAAACTTTATATGATACAGTGTTTGGTTGTAACTTGCCTAACTTAGGACTATATCTCAAGTTTAAAATGTATTTCTAATATACTATATGGAGCTTATTAGGCTTTCCCTGCACTATTAAAAATTCAGTCATAAATGACTGATTAGCTCACGGATATGATATTTCTAAATGCATCAGGGATACCTTGGATGTCTTTCCTTAGATCACTGTTGCAGTATTCCAATACTGATAAGTTATCTCACCAAGGTAACCTGATGCTCGACCAGCATACCAAAACTAAAACCTTCAGTACGGTCATATGTCCACAAATGTATGAGCATAAGTACCTCAGACTATTTTGATGCCAGTCTGAATGCAGATCTCCCTCTCGTCAGTCTGTTATTCATGTGGCTGTTCACTGTTACCTCTGCCTTCGCTTGACTGTTGGAGAACCTTCCTTTTTCTTCTATCTTTGTGATAAGATCTGTTAGATGTCAGCAAAAAGATAAAAGTGTGATTGTGGTAAGCAGACTCCTTGTACAGACCTCCACTTCCAGTGTTTATTTTGTCTTGGTGCTGAACACAGCTATAAATGTTGTCAGGTTTGTCAGTTATTTGTACCAAAACACCTAATATGAGTCTCACTTCTCTACTTATTTAGAAATCCAGTGCCTAAGGCATCTCGCCCAATCCAAAATGGTAGAACCCTCAGCATCCTATATCCCTCTCACACCATAAAAGACATTCTAAAGGCCTTGTCCTGAACCACTGTCTACCAAGTCATATTCGGAGATACCCATTGAGGTACTGCAAGAACCCAAGGTACATCCGAGTACTTCTCAGACTTCTGGTATCTCACCAGAGGCTGGTATGGTGACTGATTCATGTATGTCTGATGAGACCATTTACACTAATATGGTTGACAAGGGGGACACCAAAGGTTATTATCTCAGTGGGACTGGAAAGCATACCTCAAATTCTGGTTAGGGAAGAAGTGGCTGGATCCTTAATTGAGGTCTGCCAGAGTTCTAAACCCCAGCACTTTGCAAAAGTATCCCTAAGAAAAAGAAACAGAAGGCAAAGACTATTTTTGCTTCTCAGACATCTCAAGAATATAAGTGGATGGACTTTTCACAGAACCTATACAAATACACTTTGTCTCTGAAGCCTTCTTTCTTCCTTACTTCTTCCTCTTGTCTAATCCTTTCTCAGAAGAGACAACATGAATCTTCTTCTTTTGAAGAGGAAGAAGAATCTGATTCAGATGACCAGTCTTTAACTTATTCATCTTAAATTCACTCTCCAGGCCAGATTGCTTCTGATGGTTACAACTCCTTATCCCCTGATTCTCCTGTTGGGGGCATTTCCTTTGGGGAAACCATTACAAAAATGAGGAAATATTTTGAATGAGAATTTAGACAAGCTTCTGATGTATAGAAAAGGTACTATAACTTATTAGAGGTAGGAGCCCCATGCATGCCCTTGTTCCTCCAGTCTTTGAGGGATTCCTAGATGCATTCACATCCACTACTACCTGCCCTGATTCCCAGCCTCAAGCCCCTAAGAAGCCTGACAGGATAAAGTGCCAGAGGATTTTAAATTTCTCTACAAAATGCTTTGGTGGATCCTTCTGTTTTATTGTGTCCAATGACAAACCTAAACTTTTGCCTGCTGCTTATATTTTACTTTCAGACAAAGACAGTAGGACTATGGACGGATATGATAAGAAGATTTACACTTCTACCATTCTGGCATTCAAAACCTTGAAGTATCAGACACAGATGATTAAATACATGTTGTCTATGCTGAGTGAACTGAATAAAATTTTGGCTAATCTTGGGGTTTCAGAAACTAACTATGCTTGGTCAGGCAACTCAGGTGGCCAGACATAACCATTACATATACTTCTGATGTAGTGGAGGCTTTTTTTAGGGCTATTATCAGGACATTTGCTTGGCTTCACTCATGTTTTTTTCCTGAGGATATTAAAGCTAAGCTTTTATACTCCCCTTTGTACAGGGATTTCCTTTTTGGACCAGCTGCAGCACAGATTTTCAAATTTTTGCAAGAGAAAGATAAAACTATGCAAGATTTTAGGCAAATCTTTCTCAATCCAGTCCTTAGGTATCAAAGGAATTATCGAGCTCAGCCCACGTCTTTTTCCAGTAGGGATTAAAAATTTATTCAGAAGGGCAGGAAGTTGTCAAGAAAAATATTTCAGGACAGAACTACAAGAGATTCCAAGTCTGGAAAAACCTTCCTTTCCAGATACATCAGCCTATTTACTTCTCCCCTTCATTCCTCAGTTTACCTAGGATCTAGTGTTTCTGAGTTGCAGGGTGGACAACCGTCTGATGGCAGCTATTTTCCCACATGAGAAAGTTCAAACTCATTCCAAGTACTTTCAGTTACTACTTCCTCTTCAGTCTTGTCCTGTAAGGGAAATTCTAAGGGTTCTGGAGTACATAACAGCTTCCTATGATTCCCTTTGCCAAACTTCACATGAGGAAGATCCAACTGTACCTAAAATCTCTTTGGTCTGAACATAGTCACTCAGTGGATACTCAGATTCCAAAGTCTATCTTTTCAGGAAAAAAAAAAAAAGAGTTAAAATGGTGGACCTCTCAGGTTCAGCTGAATCGAGGTCAAGTATTCAAAGCAACTGTTCCTAGACAGGACCATATAGATGCATCATATCTAGTCTGGGGTGCACGGGCAGGCTCTTTAGGAGTTCAGGGTCAGTGGACTCTGAAACAAAGGAGGGAGCACATCAGTGAGAAAGAGATGAAGACATTCATTCTAACTCTACAGGTATTTTTTCACAAGTGGAATCCAGACACAAGTAAAAATAACAAAGGACGTCTGCCAGAGCAGCTTCACCTGAGCAGTGGTGTTAAGCAATGGCGTGTGCTAGTACCCTAGCTTTTTTTTTTTGTTCTTGTTATACATAATCCAGATATTTTATGATCAGAATGGATTAAGTAGAAATTATCCAAATACTGGAGGCATCAAGTGTTTAACATTAGGGTTTGCTGATGATTTGGTCATTCTAGAACTTCTTTTAGCCTATAAAAAAACAAGAAGGGTGTGTAGAAAAAATCATGCATTTGTATAAGTTAAAAATAAACACTGACACATTGTGAAATATTCAGTCTTAAAGAACAAGTTGTTTTTATACTATGGGAACGAGGTACAGTTGATCAGGCTGAAGGGAAATCAGGGCTTTTTGATGATTATTCAAGTCAGAGTAATAAGAAATGAACTGATGATTTAAAATGCCAGGAAGTGGAAAATGATTTGAAATGGAAGGAGTTAATCTGGACATAGTGTAAATGCAAACCTATTCAGGAATTGTCTTCATGACCTCGAAAAACCTGGTCAGCACATTGCAAACATAAAGAAATTAAAATACAGAAAATATGTTATGCCTTATCCGGACTGGAATTAATGCTGTGAGGATTGAGCATGACACCTCTGTTCAATTGTTTATCCACAAGAATATATCCAATTGTTTGTACAATGAGCAGAGGTCTGGATGTGCAAAAATGAAGACAGGTTACTAAAACCAGCTTATTAATTAATGAGGATGACATTATTATT